>NC_143436.1:13655833-13958863 GCF_987193195.1 Phasianus colchicus
TACCAACTCCTAAGTTAAATTTATTAGTACTAAAACACATGAAAAATCTCAGTAACTAATATGGAAAGTTTTTAGTTACTAAATACTATGTTTCTGTTAAGAATTCAGTCAGCTTGTGTGAGTTTCTTGCCTTCTCGGACATAAAAGGCAAGGGGGTAGAATGCAGGTGTGGAAGTGCAGAACTACAGTCCTTGAGACCGCTTGGCTGTTGCTTATCTGAATTCCCTAAACAACTCCAATATAAAATCCTGCACTGCCACTGAAATGGCAGGGACGTTATTAACGCTTTTTCCAGTGCCCCTTGAAAGAGGGCCTAAACACCAGATAAAGGAGATTCAGCAGGAGAGAACTGGAACAACCCAGCCCCAGAATTATCCACAGTGCATCTTAGAAAACAGAGGGGAAGATGTGCACCTGGATCAGACAGGAGCATCACAGATCAAGGCCTATGCTCTTGCTGTTCCTGACTGCTGATACGCAGTACAGAAACAAATATCACTATCCTAAGTATGAAGGCTTGGGTTTGTTTATTTTTTGGTTCAAAGTAGGCATCAAAATCTGGACATAGAGGCTTAAAATCTGCAAATCCTAAGTGAAAGAAGGTATTTCAAATCTGGGAAAGATAAGAATTTAAGGCATGAGGAAGTGATCACCAACACTTTCTGTCAATCCCAGCCTTTCATTTTTTCCCAGCTCTCTCCCAAAGAGAGAAGAGGCACTTAGCTCTGTGTGTTTTCCTCCTAAAATGTAGAAGAGAAACAGCAACACATTCACTGTGGGACTACTGCAAGTAGCTTACACACTTGTGTTCCCACCCAACTGGATCACAGTCACTGTTCCAGTTTTGTTCTGGGCTTTAATGACTGGCGCCCGTCATGAGCCCTATGCAAACGTGTAGCAGGGCACAATCTTGCTGATGGACTGAGGCCCAGCTGAGTGAAACAAATAGGGCCAGAAGTAAATCCAGACACATTTACAGCACAGTATTAACAGAAGAGAAACCAGAGGCTGTTCAACAGTCAAGGAAAAGAAGGAAATTTAAAGAGTCCTACTGACATATTTAGGATGGTCTGAAAATAAGGTGTACTATGCTTGTTATTTACTTAAAATTATTAGTTAGCTTTGTAACAACAGAACTAAGAAGTACCTTGAATTAGTCCCTGCTGGGAAGAGGTTCACTGCTTTAATTAATAACTGTAAGTCATCTTCTGGCCAGTTTTTACTCCCACCTCCGCCACCTGTTGTTGACTTCTCTGAACTCTTTGTTGCTTGGCGCATACGAGCCTCTGCCTCTTCTTTCTCTCGCCTTATTTGTTCATTTATTTCTTCTATCTGAGGAGTTGTAAATGAGCATTTTCATTTTTTAAGAAAGAAACATTTTATGGTGCTACAAACCCCCCTCTCTGGAATTGCTTTGAGCCTTGAATTTTGCTTAGTTTCTGTTCTGCACATGATGCATGAAGAAACAGAGCTCATCTGATTCAGCATTCTTTCCCTCTGTCATGTGCACAAATGTAGCCATCCCAGATTAGCAGCTACAGTAGAAGTCCATCCCAAGTTCACTAAGAAACACAAGGATTAAGGCAAGATTTCTGAATATAATGGGAATATCCACACTAACATCTGACACCAAGAGACAGATCCACAGAAGGATTAAGAACCTGAACTGGCTAGTGGCAACAGTCCAACATCCGTTCTGAGTACAGCAACTCCCAAAGCTTCCAGTACAATTGCTACCTAACCCTGGTTAGGCCAGAAATTCTCAATTATTATGATTATAATTCAAGTGAAAGCTTTAATAGGATAGGTAAATTAGCATTAACGTAATAACACAAACTTCAGCTACCCACTGTTTACTCAGGCTTAGGTGGCCATATGTACAGTTTGTTAGCAAGCAGAACTGAATTTATCACACATCCTTGTCAACTGTAATCACATCTTGAGACAGCAGTTAAATACCATTCACGTATCTACTTCTGAGTAGATAACTGGATGTACAGTACAGTCCTGATAACATTAAAACATTAAATGCTTACAGTTCTTGGAAGGATGCTCACCATCTCTTAATTAAGTCTTCCTGGCAAAAGGAAAACTACCTTAGTTAATTTTTATTAAAGCAGAACAGCTTTAAAGAGGGACGGAAAGGTCAATATCCTATTTTGAAACACTCTCCTGGATACTGAGAAACTGGATTAAATCATACACAGTGAAAGAGAGATTTCAGTCTTAATTTTTCAGTTGTCTGATGAGAAAACCTAACCCTGGGATGGGGGCAGATGGTCTTCTCCATAATAAAGTTCACAGATGTTACTCAAAAGCTGATGAGAGAAAGCATCTTATTCTCTCTGCAAGACATGAGTTCAGCCTTGTTACTCCAAATAGATTTGCTTTCCTGGCAAATTGAAGCAGATTCTTGTGGAGGTTCGTGAATCTTGAGCACAAGTGTCTTGCTTTTCCTATACTTTGGTATCCAACCCACTGGCCCTTCCATGTGTCTACAGCATCTAAAACCTTCTGTGGATCCAGTCCCAGGTCATGAACAGTAGAGGCAGGATTTCTCTTTTGTAAAAGAATTGGTTGAGATTGCTCTCATTCCCCTTCTACAGGATATATAATTACCTGTTTTACTACAGCTGCCTTTCCTCCTTCCCTTGTTGTGGATGTAAGTGCTTCATTCAAGCACTGCAGACTAAAAATAAATGATTAAGTTACAATGCATTGCTAGTAGAAAGGTGGATATCAAAACGAGCAGGAATAAGGAGTAAGAAAACTTACCTTGCTAGCTCAAGACGATCACAAAGTTTTTCCACCTCCTCCATCATTTTAACACAATCTGCCTCATTATCAGAAAAGTAATTCCAGTTCTGGAAGCAGAAATACATGTTCTGCAAAGTTCTTGAACTTTATTGTCCTGACCCTTCAGACAAAATCTTAACACACAGCATTCTTCAGTCACTGTGCTTCGGCCTATTCGGTCAGCCTTACTCAGAACTGCACGGTAAGTACGCATTTTAGCATCTTGCTGTTTAGCAAACCCACTTTTCTATACCCATCTCTGACCACAAGAACAAGCGCAAGATAAGCTCTGATCTAAGCAAGCATAATAATTTCACTCACATAACCTGTATTCCACTATGGTAACACTGAAGTACCTTGCATGTTGTTCTCAATTTTTGCCTTTCCTTCTTGATTGCTTTTTTCTGTATCTCTTTTTCCTTCTTTGCTACTAATGCTTGTTGCCTAACTTCTTCTTCCTCCTTTTCTTTTGCTAACCGTGCTGCTTCTAATTCTGCTTGTCTTTGCTGCAATCAAAGAAAAAAAACAACAAAACAACCAACAACACAAAACAAACACACAAAAACATACACAAAGCAAAGTCATGCTATTATAAGGTCATTCAATATTAAAATCTGTAGTTTCCATATTTTGTAGTACAGCAATACTTCAGTGTTGTCTTTGAAAGTACTTTTTAGTACCCTACAATTGCCAAGCCTTTCATTCTGAATGCTGTTTCCAGAGACATATTTTCCAAGCTGTTAATATTAATCAAGTAGGTAATATTACCTCAAAGTGTTTCACAGCAAGCAACTGCTTGCAGACCATACCCATAAAGTGGATAGAGCTGCTTGCTTTATGTTAGAGGAAGGCACGTCACAGAAGTTAGTGAGTGCCTTTAAGACAGAGGGAGTGTATGCAATAACAAAACCCAATTCTGCAAGTTTTTCATTTCAGATCCATGCTCCTTATTTTCATCTCTTTCTCAGAAGGCTGTCAGCCTTGTACTGCCTGTTATCAAGGACAATGCATCTGTAAAGCCCAAGATAACTTTAACAGTAACTTTCTGACACATCTAGAAGCTGAAGCCTCTAGATCAGGTGTAAGTGAATCAGGCTTTTTCAACAAAATAAACCAAGTGGTTAACTTACTTTTTCTCTTGCCTCTTGTTCTTTTCGTTTTGCTTCTACCTTTGCTTTCTTCTCTGCTTCTTTCTTTGCCTTTTCTTCCTCCTTAAATTTTTTTATCCTGGGATCACAGCTATATGCATTGTCTGGCAGAGGAAAGGACACATCACATACAAAAGAAAAACAGAGCTTTTCTGCTGTTAGTTAACAAATCTCTTTTACAAGAGCAGTTTGTATGCTCACCAACAAGTATCCTAATTCTGTTCATCTCCTCTTTTTTTCTCAGTGCTCTGGCGGCCCTATTCTGCTTTTCGATCCATCTTCTTTCATCTCGACTGCAAAGGGAGAACGTAGTTAGTTCAGCACTAATGCACAACACAGAGTCTGTAGCTGTCAGAAATTCAGCAACAAACTATTTCAGAGTTTCCCCACATGGATGCTTTTCTGCAAATATTTCAACAATAAACTTCAAAAAAAGAATTTCCAGGCCCCAAGATGGTGTCCCAAGTGTTTAAACAATCAAACAAACCTGCCGAACACCTGACAAAACAGGCGTCTCACCTCTCATTACAGGGAATGGCATCATGGACTCTCTTTCCAAAATACAATCCATTTGCTGACCTAACATTAAGCTTGAGCAAAACAACTGAAATGGTAGTATATAGTTTAATTAAAGGGCAGCAGTATAATTAATGCCAATTATCACCATTTCACAGAAAATAGGCTGTGTCAAGTAAACGTGCGTGTACAGAACTCTTTCCATGAATTACTCATCCATACAACCAAATGCAGATAAATATCCTTTGGAACAAAGGAAACAATCCCCATAGGAGTAGGGAAGTTAGTAACAGACTGAAGGATTAGAACAGATGTGCAACATAATCTTAGCCAAGAAAGGATGACAAGAATCACGAGAAGAAGAACAGGAAGCCAAAACGAACAGGAAGCAGACATTGAATGACTGGAATTAAGTACAATACAGGGCTATGCAAATAATTCAAGAGCTTTCCAATAAGAAACCTAGAAAATAATCTATCAAAAATACAACTGGTATAAAATTGATTACAGTGCCTTCACAGAACCTTCACAGGAGAACTTTCCAGAAAGACTCCAGAAAAAGAAAAAACAAATTAAGTGCAGAAAAAGGCATAAGAGAAACAAATGTCCAGCTGAGCCTAAGTATGGCACCAGCATTAGACACAGAAGTGGCTAACTGCTGCAGCTAACTACAAAACTGGTTTCTGTTCAGACATGGAACAGGAGGTTTATGTAATTATGGAGATACAGGAGTGACTGAGTGAAAGGTTGTGTCCTGTGAAATACAGGTCAGACTAAATGATTCAGTGCTTTATTTTAATTTAAATGTTCTGTGTTTATAAGAATAGAATTAGAATGTATTTTCCAACAGCAACATGGTCTGGGTAATTCAGCTACTATCACTATACCAAGAAGTATGCAATTTTTATTAACATCAAGCCATCAAAAATAATAATTCTATATTCCAGGAAGCATTGCTTGTCTCAGCATAGTTTAACACAAAGTTGGAGAAAGAAACAATATCTGCTTACTCATCTACTCTGTTTTTGGTCTGGTTCAACTTTTCAGGCAGGTTAAGAATAAGAAGCCTGAACTTCAATGAACACACAGGAGATGTTTTTAAACTCTTTTTTTTTTTTCCCCAACCAAAACAAATTCAAAGTACCTTAGAAACACCCCAGAACTATTCAATCTCACAACTAAGAAACCAAACCAAATTCCAAAAGCCCACAGTCCAGTTCAAATCCACAGCTGACTACTGAGCTGGGAGAGCAGAACCCCATCTCAGCTCAGTAGCCTTTCCTCCTCTGTTTTATAGTCTGAATACAAGAAGACTTTCCAACGTGCCATTAGTCTCTTACCCTCCTACCAAATTTCTTTTTACTTACATACCATTCTGCTTTTTCTTTTTCTTCTTCATCTAAATAAGAAAACTCTCTCCAGGAATCAAAATTATACCTACATTAAATACAAAAATAACAAGAATTAATGAAAAAAAAATAGAAGAAGACAGCAAAACTATTAGAAACAAACAATGTTCTTCAGTATTAGGTTTTTTGGTAGGCACTTACACAACTTTTACAATTCATAAGGTATCATTTATAATTATACTGCACCTACAGTGATACCACTGTGTTAAGTCAATGCTATTGAAACTAATAATTCCTATTGCAGCATTAAGAGAGAAATCATTTAATCTTTATGTAGGCATCCATATTTAGCAGATGAGCCAAGCCATAAGCTCTGTGACTTTCGCAGACTAATCAGACCCTCTTTAACTAGGGGAGCTTAAATACCTGCTGGACACCTCCACTGCAAACAAGTGAAACAAACCCCCCCCTCCTACTGTGTGGGACAGCTCAGTTTGCAGCCACCCTGACCAAGCACTGTCCAAAATCCCTCTGCAACTGTAAATTTACAATGCAGGTGTCCTAGCTAGAATAAATCTAGCATGGTTTATGGAAGGCACCAAATAGCTGTGAAGCAATGTCATGACCTTACACAGCCAGAACAGACCATAGGGCAACAATCTACATACAAACAGGTCTGCAAACCTTTTATATTGCACACCTTGAACACTGTGAAGAGCAGCTGAGGTCATCACCTAACTTACCAAAATGAATAGAATGCATCTACCTCTTCAAATGAAGAGTTCACGTCCCCAAGTTTAGGAACATTTTTCTTATTTGACCATCTGTAAATAAATGGAAATGTTCAAGAAGTAATATATATGCAATCTTATTTCATCAAATGGCATGCGTTAAGTACAAATCAAAATGCCAGAAGTGAGTTTCCCTCCCACCACACAAATGGATCGTGAGGAAAGAGGAAGAAATCACGATTGTCTGCTCTAAATATCCCCCAGACTGTGCCTTGTTTGGGGAACTCTCCCAGAAAAGCAGCCTCCTGCTTCTCAGGCTTGACATATACAAGCAGATCTGATGGAGCACAAGCTACCAACACTAGTAACAGGGCCTCAATTCTCCACACACATCCTCCTGGTAGAGGAGCTTACAGAGAGTGAACAAAAGGTGCTCTGTGAGTAATGCAGCTCTTCAGTAGGCTACAACAACTTTCCCATGTTTTCTAACAGAGTACCAGAGAATAACACATGCTATGCCTGCATTCAATCTCTTTCCTACAAGGAGGGAACTATTCCATAGGCTCTAGAGTTTATTATTCCATGACAGAGAATCCATATCCCAACAGAGAAGGGACCATCTGACAGCCACAAAACCAGGTCTGAATCTCTGGATTGCTTACTAGGACACTTAATAAATCTACCTAAAATAAGCAGTAGATCATTCAGAATGCACTGTAAAATGCCTCATATAATAAAACACTTATATTAAAAAAAAAATTAAATAAATTGAGTTTAGACTTGTGACAGCCTTAATACAAAGTTAATTGGGAAGCATGAATCAAATGCAGGAAAAATCACACACCTTACAAGAGAGAATCACCAAATATTGACATTTATGTATATCTTCTCTCCCAACCAGCTAAATTGTGAACATAACTATTGTTAATGCCTCATCCTCATAAGAACATCATTAAGAAAGGAATTTTTATCAGTAGCATACACACACTTGGCATAGTAAATTACTTTAAGATGAAGCAAAGTGTTGTACAAACAAGACAGTACGTAATATGGAACTGAGAAGAGTCTCGTCTTTTTTAAGAAAATCTCATGGGTCAAACCCAGTCACTGGTGTGGCACTAGAGATTATTTTAAAAAGAAATCATTGAGAATGCCCTATTTTAATTGTGTTAATTTGATGAGAAGCACAATTCCCAGCATCCCTTAAAAACTGCACCTGCTACACACAATGCCAGAAGAGTTTGCAAATACTGACTCTGTTGCACAGCAAAAGCAGTAGGACATGGCTTACCTGGCATTTCTTTCAAAAACTGGTGAAAAAACTTCAAAGAAGTTTTCTTTTGCTTCACTTTTGGAAGGTACTGAGTTATCAAAAGTAGGATCTATGCTGTTGAATGCTCGTCGTTTCACAGGGTCAGACAGTATCTCATAAGCTGAAAAAAGTTACCAGACATCAAACACGAGACTGAGATGAGTTCTCCTGGCAAAGCAGGAATGCTAACAGAAAATGCTCTACATGTTTAAAAAGGTGCACCCAGATTTGTGTTTGATTCTCTACAGCCTGAAATTTAATTATTTTGGTTGCATCTCAACTCGTATTGCTGGCAATTCCTGTTTAACTGAGCAGGAAGAAAATGTCTATTAAAAACAACATATTTAACTATTAAAATGTAATAAATTAGATTATATTAAAAAAATCACAGAGCAGTCAAGTGAGTTGTCACTGATAGCTTGGGCATGACATCTTCAGGCTTTTATCTTGCACCAAATCCTTGCAGACAAATTAACAAACAGTCTTCTAAGTCCTGCAGTTGGGGAACAGCACATTACAACTTTATAACCTGTAAATCATACTGTGCAGCTCCAGTAAATTCTGGTCTTTTTTCCTCAAGGTAGCGTGGAATTTGTCTGTCAGACCTCCAATACCTATTATTTTTCATTAGGAGTAGAAATTCAAGGAAATCAAATTAACATTGCAATTATTAGTGGGCTTCTCTGACTGCTTTCCTGCAGAGAGAACACCACACCGTGAAGGTCACATCTTGCAAATGATAAGCTGGAGACCTTGATGCTTTGTGGTTCTGTAAACTGAGGAAGGAATGAATGCAAGGAAACAACAACAAACTGCTGTGTGCCAATCTTCCCTTGCCCCCAGGGACAGGGACTGCCTCTGCCAGTACTCTAAATGACATCAGTTGTCTTCTGCATTACAAGATGGGAGTTTCGACAACCCTCAGACCATTTCCCTAGTGCCACCTGTAGCTGAGTTCAGGAATATGCTGTATCTCAAACATCTGACAGTTTGAAACAACGCTGAACAAATGGACAAAATGTTTCTTGGGCTAATCAGGCAGCAGCAGAACTTTGTATGCAATTCTATATTGCCTGAAGATCTTAATTTCTGTTTGAAGCTGATTTTCTCAACAGCTGAAACAGGCGAGTGAATGATTAGAACAGGTGGGAAACAGGTTTTCCTACTAATTTTCAGATTTTAGGATTTTTTTTCCTGTTTCAAATCAAAACAAAGTCAAAATTATTCTGATATTTGTTAACATAATCTCAAAAAAGACTGGTTTCAGTCAATTCATAGAATCATCTCAGTTGGAAGAGACCTTTAAAAGTCATCTAGCCCAACTCCCCTGCAATGAACAGAGGCACCTACTGCTAGATCAGGTTGCTTACAGCTCTGTCCACTCTGATCTCCAATGGCTCCGGGGCAGGGCACCCACCACCTCTCTGGGCAATCTGTTCTGGTTATTCATCACTCTTATTGTAAGAAGAAAAAAAAACTTTCACCTTGTATCCAGTCTAAATCTCCTCTCATTTAGTTTGAAACAATTTCCCCTCGTCCCATCACAACAGACCCTGTAAAAGAGCCTGTCTCCTTCTTCGTTACAGCCCCAACAACACAGTTGTCGTTTATTTTTGAAAAGTTTTAGCACAACTCTATACAAGACTGTAAACATCATTAGCTCGTCTAATGCAACATTTCCTAACTTTTTAACAAACAAGAACAAGTCACTTAGAAGAAGGATTAGAAGATGCAAATTCCATGCTCTCTCTCCCCTACCCTGATTGAAATCATTTGTTTAAAAATAAAAGCACTTCTAGAAGCGTAAGTCTGGCTATACCTAAACTAATCTCTAAGTTTCTGCCATTAGCCAGCAGCAGCACTCTAGGTCACTGCAGGCAGGAATGAAATGTCATTCAGTACACTTGGTCATCTGTGGGCAAAAGCAAGCATCTGAGAAAACCGATATCCCAGATTAAATCAACAGACTTTCTGTTGGCAAAGTAAGAGCATTAGAATTCTGACTTTTTCCACTGCTGCTGGTGTCTTGTGGGAATTATTTTACAGTGTTTCATTTATTCTAGGCGTGTGGCAACCTCTAGTGGTTCACCCTTGCATACACTGTTGTAAGAGTTCACAATAACTTTTGCATCGTCACCAAGTGGCAAAGGTCGGTCAGCTGTATTTCCATACTGTCTCCACCCAAAGAGAAGTTACACTTCAGTGATGGCTGCTGGGTAAAGAAGTTTGCCAGAATAGAAATTCTATGGCTTTGTACAGTTCTTTAAAAGTAGCAACAGAGACAAATCTCATAAAAGAGGTCAATGACTTACCTTTAGTTATGCACGTAAAATAATCATTATCACCTTCTCCTATCTGCTCCCCTGCAGCTTTTCGCTTGTCTGGATGATGTTTCAAAACCATGGATTTATCTAGCAAGCAGATGCATAACATTTAGAAATGTTTCAGCACAAACACATACACACACATGTCTTTCTGGTCAAGTTCTCTACTGAGGCCTTAAATCCTAAGAGATAACTTATGGTTATCTTCAGAATGTCATCTGAAGTTGTTATCAAAGTTGTCTTAGAGCTCTACAGTCATCATGAGAGAGATGCCCCAGTTCTTGGTCAAGAACATTAAAGAAACCAGGTGTTGTTCTATGCAGTACTAAAACAGGACCCACAGTGACACTGCTAAGAACTCCAACAACCACGTACCAACTGCAACATAATTTTCTGTACAAGTCAGTAACTTGCTACGTGTGCTACCCAAGCCAGTTCCAAACATAAGGTAATGTGACCAAGCTGTAAGTGAAGAATGATTTCTATTTTTGTGCTCTCAGTGACCTCACAGTTGCTTGCCATGGCTTTGCTGATAGGCGACAGGCTGGCACATTGCCTTAGCTCAGTCAAGTGAGTCCAAAGGAAACCTTCTACCCACTGGCAAGTAACTTAACCTTCACCTGTGGTTTAACAGAGGACAGTGATTCTACTCATACAGGGACAGCTTTTTTACATAACTGTTTGCAAGACCAATTCACAAAGCTGTTGTCTAATTTCATAGAGAATTTCACAGTCAACTTCAATCTTCAAACAAATATTTGCAGTCAGCTCTTGGTCACACTGCTTTCTAGAAATAAAAGTTCTAAAGCCTGGCGTGATGTTTCTTGGTGTGTAAGTATCATAAAATACCCTTGATGACCCAAGCGCACTTGTGAACCTTCACATTTCATGATTTCAGACACAGGCCCACGATACCATTAAGCAGCACACTGCACTCCCAAGTGCTATTGTTTGCTTATCTGAAACACCAAGGGAATGCAACCTTACATGAACACATCCTTAACGGCTTGATAATAGCCCCAGCACTCAGCAACAGGAACTCTACACTTACCACACAGCAAAATGACCAAAAAAGAGCACAACTGAACTTCTCAGAGGTCTGAGTTACTTTTAGTACAATATTTAAATGCATGAAAATTTAACTGTTATCACTCTGTTCCCATGACACCCTGAGCCTACCACTTGGGAAGATAACAGCAGTATCTACTACACTTTTAAACATTCAGTAGCATTAAGGTGGCAGTTAACAATTTTAAGGGGGCTTGAAGGTAACAATTTGTTGAAACAGGCAGGGCAGGGCCAGACACATTTCTCAACCTTCCACTGAGCCTGGCTGCAGACTCCAAAATGCAGAAATATACAGTTACAGCCTATGTTGGGATTTGTTTGTCTGTTTGTTTTTTGTTGCTGTGGTTTGTTTGTTTTTAACCGAAAATCTTCAGATAAGAAAACAAGATGTGAACTCGGTGGAATTTTCCATTTCACTCGCTTTGGGCCTGTGGATTTCAGAACTGTGAAGTGAAATTACAAGCTGGTAAGCAATTGGAATCAAAGAGCAGGTCTGTGAAAATAGTAAAAAACTTCTTTGTGACATGTTTGTATTTGTATGTAGAAAACAGAGCTGTACTTCTGAAAGAAGAGTATGCTATAAGCAAAAGATACTTACGAGCTGCTTTGATTTGTTTCTGAGTAGCCCTATATCGTATATTTCCTAGCCCAAGAACTGCATAATGGTCTTGATTCTGAGGAAAAAAGAACAAGGAGCTCTAGTAAACAGTGACATATGTGATCTCAGAAGCCACAGCACACACAAAGCAACATCTTTAATAAAGCACATCTTTAAGGCAAAGGGCAGGATTCTTCTCTCCCATAATAAACATTTGAAAAAGCCCATAGGAACAACTTTTTTAGAGGTTGCTATAGAAACTCCAGTACCTTAACCCAAATAGTATTTAAGTATTGGATTGGATCCTGGAAAGTCTGATTGAATTGCTGTGTTTATACTAAGGCCACTAACAAAACTCCAGAATATAGAAGACTAAGTCCCCATCCCATGTGGTCTAGAGTTTGTCCTCAACTGATTACACACGGAAAACACAAAACCAGTCAAGTCTAATGCTGACAGACACAGAGAGATTCAGACTGGGTAAGGAGGGGGTCACTAGCAGCTGGGAATGGCAGGTAAATTTGTCAAGAGAGCTCCAGCAAAAAAAAACCAACATAAACCAAACCAAACCAAAACAGCATTGTCATTGCCAACGGAATACCTTCCAGTCCTTGGGATCAAGGGTTTTGAGCATAGGAAATTCTTCAAGTTGCAATTCCTCATCCCCTGATTCTTCAGAAAGTTCCTTTTCATCTTCTAACTCCTGGAAAGAGGCAGAAACATTTATGTTTCTCCTCTTAATAAATGCTTCAAACCATCTTCCCACAGGTTCCACTTGACAGAGCACTGATGCTATAAGCAAAAACACAAAAGCAACTTCACCTTCTGTGGCTTACTTTTTTGTTGTTAAAGCACCTCCAAAGTACTACATAACACAGCGCTGCAGATTGCCAAGTTACAGAATCACAGAGCAGGTTGGGTTGGAAGGGAACTCAAAGACCACCGAGTTCCAACCCCCTGGCTGCAGGTAGGGCCGGTACCCGCTGAATCAGGCGCTGCACCCCGTAACCAGGTACCAGCTCCGCTGCCCAGAGCCCCATCCAGCCCGGCCTGGAACAGCTCCAGGGATCCACAGCTTCACTGGCAGACAGTGCCAGTGCCTCACCACCCAATCCGTGACAAATTTCCCCTTAACCTCTATCCTCGATCTCCCCGATTATCGTTTCACACAGTTCCCCCTCGTCCTCACGCTATCTATCCGTGTAAAAAGTTTTCTTATCCCCTCCAGCTTCTAAGATCACACCAGGGAAGGCTGGCGGAGCTCTTCGGAGCCTTCTCTTCTCCGCACGAACTCCCTCAGGCTGCCTTCGCAGGAGACGTGCGGCAGCCCTCTGAGCATCCCGGCCTCCTCCGCACGCAGCCAACGTCCCGTGCTGGGATGCCGGGAGCCCCGCGGCGCCACGCACCCGGCCGCGTTCCCAAAGCCCGAGGAGCGCCTCCGCTCGCAGCTAACAGCCGTTACGCAGCTCCCTCCCCAGCGGCCGCACCTGTTGCCGCCGCCTCACACGCGAACCCCGAGGAAAGCCCCGAGCGCTCGGCGGACGAATCCCCCCCACCCCCCGTTCGGTTCTAAACCCCAACTTCCGCGCTTCCGCGGGCGGCCGCTTCGAGACCGCCCCTCTCAGCCCCCGCTTCGCCCGGGCGCCCGGCGCCGCTCGGGACGGCCGCCCTCCCCGCACCTACCGGCCGTCAGCGCGCCGGTGACCGCCGTCAGCTGCCCCTCGTGCGCCCCGCGCAGCATGGCGGCTCGGCGGGAGCGCGCGCCGGGCCTCAACCGCGGGAGCCGCCGGCCTGGCCTCGCCGGGTGCCGGGAGCCGGCGCATGGAGGCGCCCGGGGAGCGCTTCCGGGTCAGCGGCGGCGCGACGGAGCCGCGGGGCCGTGAGGGGGGAAGCGGGGCTCGGCGCCGAGGGCAGCGTGCGCCGCCGGGGGGAGGGAGCGCGGCTGCGCGCCACGCTCCGCTCGGCGGCCCGCGATCCGCCGCCGCGCCGCGAGGCGAGGAGGGAACGGCCGGCCCCGGCCCGCGGGAAGGGGAAGGCGGCGGCGCGGCCCGGAAGCGTTACGCAGCAGCGCTCGGCCTTCCGGAGCCGCGAGGTTTCGCCATGCCGGACTACCTGGGAGCGGACCAGCGCAAGACCAAGGAGGAGGAGAAGGAGGACAAACCCATCCGCGGTAAGCGGCGGGCGCGGAGCGGGGCAGGGCGGCCGTCAGCCGCGGGGATTCTCGCCTACAAAGGCGCAACCGCAGGGCCGCCTCGGAACGAGCTTCCGTGTCGTCTTTACGACTGGCGACTTAAGGCTTTCTTGTCTTGTTTCAGCGCTGGATGAAGGAGATATCGCCCTGCTGAAAACCTACGTGAGTAACGCGCGCACGCTGCTGGCCGCGCTCGGCACTTCTGAGCCGCATCTCGAGTGCCGTGTGCGGCTGTGGGACCTCGCTGCTGGAAGGACGGGCGGGCCTGCGGGTGTCTGGGGAAGGGCAGGGGAGCTGTGAGGGGCTGGAGCACAGCTGGGATATGGGGCAGTGAGGGAGCTGGGATGGGTCAGTGTGGAGAAGAGGAGGCTCAGGGCCGACCTCACTGCTGCTTACAGCTGCCTGAAAGGAGGCTGTGGGCGGGTGGAGTTCACAGAATCACAGAATGGCCAGGGTTGGAAGGGACATCAAAGATCATGAATCTCCAACTCTCCTGCCACATGCAGGGCCACCAACCTCCCCATTTAATACTAGACCAGGCTGCCCAGGGCCCCATCCAATCTGGCCTTGAACACCTCCAGGGACCAGGGATCCACAGCCTCTCTGGGCAGCCTGTTCCAGCACCTCACCACTCTCTCTGTAAAGAACTTCCCCCTGATGTCCAACCTAAATCTTCCCTCCCTCAACTTAAAACCATTTCCTCTTGTCCTGCAGTTATCTACCCTATCAAAGTTGACTCCCCTCCTGTTTGTAGGCTCCCTTTAGATACTGAAAGGCTGCAATGAGGTCACCCCACAGCCTTCTTTTCTCCATGCTGAACAAGCCCAGCTCCCTCAGCCTGTCCTCATAGGGGAGGTGCTCCAGTCCCCTGATCATCTTCGTGGCCCTCCTCTGGACCCTCTCCAACAGCTCCCTGTCTTTTTTGTACTGGGGGCTCCAGACCTGGACACAGTACTCCGGGTGGGGCCTCACAAGAGCAGAGTAGAGGGAGACAATCACCTCCCTGTCCCTGCTGGCCACCACTCTTCTGATGGAGCCCAGGATACCATTTGCCTTCCGAGCCGCAAGGGCACACTGCTGGCTCATGTTAAGTTTTTCATCTATCAAGACCCCCAGGTCCTCTCTGCTCTCTCTGCTCCCTCTGCTCCCAGTGATGAGATGAGATGAGATGAGACTGCCTTGAGTTGTTCCAGAGGAGGTTCAGTTGTATTAGGAACAATTTCTTCTCAGAAAGAGTGGTGAGGCACTGGCAGAGGCTGCCCAGGGAGGTGGTGGAGTCACCATCCCTGGAGGCGTTCAAAAAACGTGTAGACATGGTTTAGTGGGCATAGGTTGGACTGATGATCTTACAGATCTTTTCCAACCTTAAATGATTCCATGGTGGGTCTGTGAAAGAACTCTTCAAAATAAAGAAACTTGCTGCTTAGTGTATGTTGGGATGTGGATATGCTTGTCAGAAGTCTGAATTTTATCGACAGTACAACCCTGCAACTGCATAAGGGCCCTGAAATACAGATTGAGCCTACTGGGGCTTTTTTTTTTTTTTTTTTTTTTTTTGCCAAATTGATACAAGGGGGACCTTGTAAAGCAAATCTAGGTCTGCCTGGATGCAGTAAAATATTTTATCACTGGTGAGAATATGGCTTCTGATTTGCGCCATAAACATTCTGCTATACTTGCAGATGGTAGAGAGTTTGGGGAGGAAATAAAAGCACTCATACAAATGGAATTTTTCACTTCTGTGCTGTTTGCAGAACTCCTTCTATATGTAATCTTTACTAAGATTTGTTTGGAAACTTAAGAATGGTTAAAAACAACATCAGACCAAACAAATTCAAAAGGAAAAACAAGTCTGTGAGTAAAGATGTGAAAAAACTTCCACCTGCACACTGCTCATAATTAACAGAAATGTTATTATATGAGCTTAATAGTGTTGTCTTTGGTTGTGATCAGTAGTTTTTGTTATACCAAACCCACCTACTGAGTGAGCTTGATGCTCAGCAGTTATTGCCACTTTTTCCTAAACATGAAATTATTGATTTGCAAAAATCAATGTGATGTTTCTTTTCCAGGGCCAGAGCACATACTCCAGGCAGATCAAGCAAGTAGAAGATGATATTCAACAACTGCTTAAGAAAATCAATGAGCTCACTGGTATCTTTCTTTCTTAACATGACTTTCAGTAGAAGAGCCACAAAAATGAGTATTTGAATCAGCTGATTTCAAACCACTTCTTCATTGATGATTTTTATTTTTTGCCAAAGGCTACATTTCTTTATTTTTGTAACATGCAATGTTTATTTTGTAAGTGATGGTTTTGCTTTTGACTGGGCAGGACTAAGCTGCACGTATACATTTGTAGTTTAACAAATTTGTACTTAAAATTGTAGGCCTGTTCATTACAGTAGTGTGAAACAAATCCCCTTCTCTGTCACTAGCTAACTTATGGGTTGTGTCAAACTACATTTGAATCATGAGTGAACTTCTGTGTACTGCACAAAGTCAACAAATTATCAGTAAGTAGTGGTGCCACTCCTTGCCCAATGAAGAGAAGCATAGCAGAACAGTTAGCTTAGTGATGTGGATAGCCTGGTATTTGCATATTCAGCTGGCACTGCCTTGTATTTTTAGGAAACTTGAAGTTCAATAAAGTTGTGCGTTTGCATTTAATTAGAGATCTCAGGAAGTTTCCTGCTGGCCTGGGTGTAAGGTTATTGATGTTTGAAGACATACCAGTTGCTTCTTCCTCCTCACCTTGTCTGTGTTGTTCACAGGAATTAAGGAATCCGACACTGGCCTGGCTCCTCCTGCTCTTTGGGATCTGGCTGCAGATAAGCAAACTCTCCAAAGCGAGCAGCCTTTACAGGTTGCCAGGTGGGTGGATTCTTTCCTTGTCCTTACAGTGGAGCTGTATAGTGTTAAAAATGCAATTTATAACTCGCATACTCTTTTTCTTTTTGAAGAAGAGTCATATTTTGTGCAAACTGAAAGTACTTTTTACCATTGTATCAATAAGCATACAAAATGTGTATAAATATGGTATATGATGTTGTTATGCTTATGAAGAAGCAGAATTGCTCCTGACAGGTTCTTGGTTATACCAGGCAAGGTATTTGCAGGTAGGCCAACAGTCACACACAGAAAGAAGAGTTGAACTCACCCAACTGTTGAAGCAGCTCTCTGTACAGCACTCTTTCTCAGGAAGCAGCCTAGGTCTAAAAGATGCTCTGCCTTCAGTGACTAGTCTGTATCTGAACCCAGGGCCCCACCCCTTCTGGTCATGTGGGGAACACAAGTGCAAACAATTTGCTTTGTTCTCTAGGCCAGCCCCACCCCTTCACCAGATGCTCAGTCACCAGTTCAAGCTGTGACCAAACCATTTCCCTAGAGATGTATTTCATACCTGTGCTTCTGTTATTGTTATATGATGCTATAATATTAAAATCACAAGTTCTGTAGCTCTTTTTGGAGCATATATCCACCATCTCTATTCTGATGCTTATGCAAATAGTCGGGCAGTTAATTCTTTTCCTGATGATGTTAATTGTATGTTGTGTATTAGATGTACAAAGATAATCAATGCAGACTCTGAGGATCCCAAGTACATTATCAATGTCAAGCAGTTTGCCAAATTTGTGGTGGATCTCAGTGACCAGGTGGCACCTACTGACATAGAAGAAGGCATGAGAGTTGGGTAAGCAAAATCCTTTGTGTTACAGTTTTACTGAAGACTGAAGCTTCTCATCTGATCCATTAGTTTGACAGCTCAGCAACTGTCATTTGGTATTTTCACACGAGTTGAAATCATGCCAATTAAGGTCTTTCTGTTGGAAGACAGTTGCTAATCTGCATGCTCTGTTTAGGATATTTTGAGTTTGATATCATTCTGGTGAAAGTCAGTTCAGTGCACCAGACTGAAACCTTTCAGTGTGGGCCTCAACAGTCCCCCCTTTCAGGTAACCTGAGCAGCGTGCTTCCACCTTGGCTGTCTTGGCAGATACACACAGAGCAGCTGCAGGAAACGTTTGCTAAAGAGATGAAGCCAGTTATCTTGAGAATCAATATTTTGCCAATTTGTTCTCTGGGATATTTTGAAGTTTAGTTTTTAAAATATCTTGGAATTAATATTTTTTGAAATATTAAGATCTTCTGCAGAAGGAATTCCAGTCTCTAGCCATTCTGTTAGCTTTAAGGGCTGGGTTATCCTGATGCCAGAGGAAATAATAGTTTAAGAATTCAGCTTCTTCTAATTTGCAGTTATTTCTTCATGACAGTTTTATTAACTGGTGTTAAAATAAATGTTCTTTATGCCTTCTCACCAGAGTGGACAGAAACAAGTATCAAATCCACATCCCCTTGCCTCCAAAGATCGATCCCACAGTCACCATGATGCAAGTAAGAATTGCCTTTACTTA
Source organism: Phasianus colchicus (assembly GCF_987193195.1). Taxonomy (NCBI): domain Eukaryota; kingdom Metazoa; phylum Chordata; class Aves; order Galliformes; family Phasianidae; genus Phasianus; species Phasianus colchicus. The sequence goes on from NC_143436.1 coordinate 13,674,282, forward strand.
TTTTACTTTGCTTTGTTCTCTCTACTAATTTTGATTTCTTACAGTTTTATTCTTGGCGGTTTAAAGCCTACAGGGATATGCAGCATTAAGGTGTTAACTGCTCGATTATCTTCTTGTTGTGCAGGTGGAAGAAAAACCAGATGTCACTTACAGTGATGTTGGTGGTTGTAAAGAGCAGATTGAAAAGCTCAGAGAGGTGGTTGAAACCCCTCTGCTTCACGTAAGTAACCTTCAGGTTGGAATTTTAATTGTTTGAAAGCTATGCTGATCATCTTTTAGCATTTGAAAAAGCAAGAAAAGATAAAGCTGTGCGTAAAAAGTCAAGTGAAAAGAGGTCTAGTTCTGACAAATGAAATCCAGTCTAGCGTGGTTTGTTTTGTTATTCACTGATGTTTTCTAAATTTGCATCTCTGATGTACACACAACCTCTGATGTACACGTGATGTACACATAATATCTGATGCCTTCTGTTTCTCACCATTGCAGCCTGAAAGGTTTGTTAACCTTGGAATTGAGCCTCCGAAAGGAGTGCTTTTGTTTGGGCCTCCTGGTACAGGCAAAACACTTTGTGCCCGTGCTGTTGCTAACAGGACTGATGCCTGCTTCATCAGAGTAATTGGATCTGAGCTGGTGCAGAAGTATGTGGGAGAGGTAAGAGCCAATTTTTAATGAAATGTGGAGTGAATCACAGGCTTGTAGTCCTGGGGATGAGGCACCCTAGTAAGTCTAAAGGATGAACGTACTAGCATGCTGGAATATAAGGGGGCAGAGGGACTGTCAGGCAGATGGGTGTAGACTGGGCAGTCAGTTACAACACATGAACTATGTTGTCACCAATGAAATGAATTTTGCAGTGTAGAGTGTAATCTGTGTTTTGGGAGGACTCCAAAATGCGGATTTTGTTTCCAGCTCTACCACTTGTTTTTCAGTTGGCCCTGATGTCATTTGTACTTTTTCTGAATTCAAGAATAGTAATCCGTCTCTCATCTATAAATTGCTATAAGATTTATGAATGTTTGGTTTTGTACATTTATACTAATAAAAGAGTTTTATCATTAGAAACTAGAATTGTTTGGAGGCGTGAAATTTTTCCTTTTAACATGCTTTGAGTTTGTAACAAGGTCTTGATTCATTTTGCTTTCAGGGAGCTCGAATGGTTCGTGAACTCTTTGAAATGGCCAGAACTAAAAAAGCTTGTCTTATATTCTTTGATGAAATTGATGCCATTGGAGGTATGTCTGTAGTGTGCATAGCTCTGGCTTCATGGGAGAAATTGCAGATTTTCCTTTCATGCCTTAATTCTTTATCTTGGTTGCTGCATTTCAAGAAGTATGCTTGTAAATACCTAAATATTCTAAATATTTAGCAAAACTACTACCAGCATATCCCAGTCTGAGAAGGCGTCAAGAAGGGTTTTATGTAGCTTTAAGACATATTTAGCCCAGATAAGAAGTCATCTTGGCATGTTTGGAACATGCAGATAACTTAGACTTTAGTAAAAAAATCTGTATTTGGAAGAAGTATTGTTAACTTAAACTCCCTTCAAGTTCTAGACTACTTAGCAAATCTTTACTACTACCTAAAAGTCATGTTTCCTCCTCTCCCCCCTGAAGAAAGAAGTACTTTAGTCCTGAGAAGGTAGACTTTGGTTGAGGGGAAATGTTAAAACAGAAATCTAAACCATTTATAAATCTCAGCAGTTTGGCCTGTTATTAGGCAGGGAATTGGGCTCTTTAATAGTAAGGATGAATCATAGAATCACCAAGGTGGGAAAAGACCTCCCAAGATCATCCATTCCAACCGTCCACCTATCACTAATATTTCCCACTAAACACAGTGCTTATTATAACTGACAGATACTGCCACTCACTTTTTATTTGAAGTGTGTCATTTTCAATTAATCCCTTCATATCTTCTTTCAACTCATCACAAATATTTGTAATTTAAATACTCTTCTCCTGCTTTCTCACACACAGCAGCTTTGATATCTGCCTGCTCTGAAGGTCTCTCTGCTGTTCTGTGTTTTCTCTGTCCAGGTGCTCGCTTTGATGATGGTGCTGGGGGTGACAATGAAGTGCAGCGCACGATGCTGGAGCTGATCAACCAGTTGGATGGTTTTGACCCACGAGGCAATATCAAAGTGTTGATGGCTACAAACAGGCCTGATACTCTGGATCCAGCTCTGATGAGGCCTGGGAGGTTGGATAGGAAGATAGAGTTCAGCTTGCCTGATCTTGAGGTCAGAATGCTTTCTTTCACTGCCAAATATTTTCTGATATCAGAGTGTTTCTTCATTTGGGGCATTACTGTCTGGAAGCAGTTTACAAGATTTATTGTGCTTTGCAGCACTCCTAACTTATGTGAAACTCCATAGAAATTTGGGGGATTAAGTATGTGCCAAGGAAAGTTTTCTCACATTGCCCAGATTTCATCCCTGGCAGAGAACCTGTAGTTATGTTTGCTGTATATTTCTATTTCAATAGGTAGATAATCCTTTAACTGGTTCTATAATTTAGTTCTTAAGTTGGAGTGTGTTTTATTTAGCTCTTTTTGAGAGATTTCTTGAAATACTCCTCCCAGTAGAACTCTTTAAGGTATTTTCATAGTTCAGTTTCATGGACAACTAGTATTCCATTGCTCAATTATTCTAGTCCAGACATAGGAAACTGTAGTCAGGTACCAAGTAAGAATTCTATTTTTCATTTGCCCTTGCTGGGGAAGAGGACAGCTGCACTGAGAGCAGGTGTAGTTGTCACCTCTTTCATGGTGTGAACGCTTCTGTCTTCTGTGCTTTTCCAGGGGCGGACTCACATATTCAAGATACACGCTCGCTCCATGAGTGTTGAAAGGGACATAAGATTTGAGCTGTTGGCTCGACTGTGTCCTAATAGCACAGGTAAGCCGAATTTTCATTTAGCCATTTTGTGTCTGCTTCATCTCCACTGGTGGTCAGTGTTGAACTTATTTGTCCTTTTTTTTTTGGAAGGAGCTGAGATTCGCAGTGTCTGCACAGAGGCAGGCATGTTTGCAATCCGAGCACGCCGAAAAATTGCAACTGAGAAAGACTTCTTAGAAGCAGTGAACAAAGTCATTAAATCCTACGCAAAATTCAGTGCTACTCCCCGCTACATGACCTATAACTGATATCTCAGAATGCTTTTCCTGTCTGCAGTTAAATTTTCTGTGAAACCAAAATCTGTATGTATGTGGTAACTCCTGGCTTGTTCTTGGAAGCTAGAAATAAATGAAGTGTTCCAAACAACAGGTGGGATTTCCTTATGAATGTGTTTTGCATTTAGTGGATTCTTGCTGCTATAGAAAAGAAATCTCAAAGTTGAATAACACAGCACTATATTTTTTAAAGCATGTACCCACCTGAAACAAGGCAATCTTGAGCTAGGTCCCCAGTCACTGTTTATATCCCCAAACCTATCATCTCTGCTGTAGAGGCTCTACAACATTCCTAAGTGACTGAAGTGCTTCCTAAGTTTTGATATGTCGTTACACAGAGGGTGACCTTGATTTGGTATTCATCTTTCATAGCTTACAGTTAGACAATATTCGTAGCAGACAACGTTAAAAGGGTGATCTTTATTTATCTACCATGTTCTTGCAGCTTGGTTGCTGAAAAGCAAGCTTTTCATTTTCTCTTTTTTCAAGCATTCCATGAACATAGAAAAAAAGCTTGAAGGAACATGGGAATGTAAAGCATTATGGGAACTGTTACATCTTAAATGTGAGAAAAGTTGTATCAGGCTTTCTTATGAAAGAAGTGTGTGCAGTAGGGAAAGTGTATGCAGTGAATGGATTTTGTTAGACATTTGGCCAAAGCATCAGTGTCTTAATAAATGTAGGCATTCTGGTATATTTGCCCATGTCTGATCAAAAAACTGATCTCAATGGTTATTTTTGTAAGAACATTTTGGAGAGGGGTGCAGGTTTAATGATAGGAAGAGAATGTTGCCATTTTGAGCCAGAAAGTAAAGTGGCTCAGAAAGTAGCAATGATTCAACATAGGTTTATCAATACAGTGTTTGAAATTAAATGCATCTTCTGCTTGAGCAGGATAAGTGAAGGATGTATAAAGAATTTGGAGCTGATCAGGTATGCTGTATAATCAGTGCTTTTGCAGGGAATAGGGGAAGGGAATATTCTGAGAATTAAGAATAAGCATCTCAGCATCAACCTAGACTTGGGTTGTGCAGTGCTATTTGCTGTGGTGAGGCTGCAGCAGTGAGGATCTAAATGTAGTGGAGAAAGAGCAGAGCCCTCTCCTGAGTTTAAAGGATGTGGGTTTGTTTGATGCTGCACTGACAAGTTTAAGATAACTGAAAGTTTAAATCCTATCACCTAAACAGCAGTGGGAAGATGAGCTTTTCAGTAGGTAATAGGCTGGACTAGGAAGCATTGAGTCAGCTGGTAGCAACAAAGCACAGGACTGTGAGACTCAACTAATGCTTCCAGATTTTATGTTGCTGGATGGATTACCAACAGTGTTGGTAATAATCAGGAGCAAGTTGCACAGTATTAGTGCTTGTAGGATGGTCCTGGCAAAGGCTTTTGATCCATTCTTTCAGCAGTTCCCTGGGCAAAGCAGCATTAATTGCATCATGGTGTGGCCTGGTGCAGAGGGGGCTTTAAGGGCATGCTAAAACCAGAAGGGTGAGGAGCAGGAACCTGAACACTGGAAAGCAATCAAACTTCAGTGCAGATCTGCGTCAGTACGGTTTGTGGAAGTGCTTCAGTGCTGCTATGAAGAATGCAAAGCAAAGGACAATAACCTCAACACAGGAGTGCTTCCCCAACTCTAAACAGTGGGTAATGCAGTCCACAACTACTTGTGAAGAAATCCATTTGTTTCCCCCCCTCATCACCTTTTCTTTAAATTCTGTTAACCCAGTAGTAGGGAGGATTGTCCCCTCCCTCAAATCTGGTATACAAACAGTTTTATTGTTTTAACCTAACCCCACATAAATGTGTGTGCTTGTTTGCTCATTTGATGTCACAAAGTACAGCTGACCAGTTGTAGGGAAAAGCATCTTGCGTGGGAAAAGCACTAGTTGCCCAGAAGCTACAGATTACTGAAGTACAACCATAAGTAGGCATAACTTTTCAAGAGCTTTTCTGAACGTCCCAGTTAAAGAACAGGTGTGCACAAGTAGGAGGAAGAAGGGAAAAAAAACACCACCAGCTACTTCCCAAGACCAACTTCAGACTGTACATGGCTGCTAAAATGAGCGAGAGAGAGAGATTTTTGTTAGGTTTCTTTTTCAGAAGCACTGATGTTTGCATGCTGGATTTGATGCCAGGGAGGACCTGCATGCCAGTGGTAAACCTTCCCAGCCCACCCCTTATTAACAGATATCAGTCCTGCAATGTTGGCTTGTCCCACAGGCAGTGTCTTGCTGAGACAAAGTGGAGAGTTTTGACAAGTCCTGATAATCACTTTTTATTTGAGAATTTGACAGGATTTTGATGTGAACAGAAGAGACTACATAGTTAAAAACCAAAGCTGCAACAAGCTGAAAGTAGAAAAATATATACTGTATGCAGATACAAAGGCTTGTTAAACTAGTAAACATTATAAAATGTACCCAAAGTTGTTTAAGTAAACGCACACTGTGTTAACGTGCATTCATACTTTGAACTCCAGCTAAGCAGTATCTTCTGATGCAGAAAGCTTCCTATCCCTGGTGACAGGGGATTTGGAGGAAAGAAAACATCTTCCCGTTGCCCCTGGTTCTTGGGAAACTCAGTTTGCCTGAAGCAAACCATAATTGCAACAGCGTGAACCAAAATAAAAAGCAGCAAGTTCTGCACTAAGAAGAGAGGAAATCATCAGAATTTCTGTATGCACAGGACCTTTGTTTTGAGGGTGCAAAACAAAATGGCACTGATCCTCCTCTACTGCCCATATGCTACTGAAATAGCTCACAGAGGATCACTTCCAGGCTCCTACCTCTAACCAGACTCATACTGATAGTTCAGGGAACAACAGGCACTATCTTGCTTGAAGTATTTCCAAATTTTATGTTTCAACCTGAAGTTAAACAGTACTGTAGTGGCCAGGTTGTAAAGACAAAAGAAAGAAAGAAAAAAGAATCTACTTTTTCATTAAAACAGCCAAATGCATTTTTGAGTTCTACTGAAAATTATATCACAAACACTTAAAAGCTGAGGCAGAAGCAGCTGTGCTGGTAGGTAGAAAGACATCTCAGGCAATGGAAAAATACTTCTCTTTTGGACCTCTGAGACTTCAGACTCTGTCTAACCTTCTATTCCAGCTTAAGAGACTGCATATAGGGCATCAGTTCTTAAGTCCATTTTATCAGACCTCATTCCTGGCATAAACAACTTTTGTCTTCAAACGTGAGGACAACATAATTTTTGCTTAAAATGAGTTGTATTATTTTCTAGAAGGTATAACTAGGTTTTGGCAGTGTAAGTACCATATTGATAACATAATAATTAAACAATGTTTTTTTAATATGAAACTCACAGTGAAAATACTTGGGCAGTGGAGATCAATAGATTTGGGACAGGTTAGATATTTAAAAAAAACAAAATGGTACCATCAAGATTTAAAAAGAACAGCAGCTAATGTTACCAGTGTGAATTCATGGATCCAGCTGGCAGACTATTAGTTTATATAAACCTGTGGTATGCAAATGTTGACATCAGGCTTTAAAAGCTGTTTAAGAAAATTCTGTGAAGACACTGGTACAGTACATTGGAACTGCAGAACAGTTATCTTCTGCAAGTGAGTTAAAGTGCCCATTTTCTCAACAGGAATAGGAATGTCACCTTGTCTATCAGATTGTAGCATAATACAATAACTTTTCTCATCTTGCATAATTGTAAGGTCATGTCACTGAACGGCTATACCCTGATTGAAGGAAAAAATTCAAGAGCATGAAGGCTTCCAATTCTTTGTCCACTCTTCCTACAGAAAGCAAGCCCCACTCTATACCCGTAGATACAGACAGCCTTAGGTACTCTTTAGCCTGTGCAAATTGAATATTCAAAGAAAGTCTCTATCAGCATAAATCCAATGTCCATTTTGCCAGTTGCCATTCTTCAGTGGTCTAAGGCAGTCTGTGAAGCAGACCTGTCTTTCACTTGGCAAGCAAGGACAGCGTCATGAATACTGTGAAACAGCAACTCTCTTGTTACAGTGTTATCAAAAAAATTCAGTCTGGTCAGCTCATTCATAACTGGGCCTACAAAATAAAAAAAAAAAAAACCACAAACACAGCTTCAGTGCACAAACCAAAGTACAAGGATGGAAACCAACAGTATCTCAGGAAGACACTGACAAGAATTATTGCCTACTTGTCACTACTTAAAACATTTAAAACATCTGGATGAATTACTTTTCTACTCCAAAAGAAAGTAAGCATCCTTTCCAGCTACACAGAAAGGTCTGTTATCGGCTGAAGATGCTACAGTTCCAAATATTGAAGCTGAGAACACTTCAAGCTTTTTCTTACTTCATTATTAGAACAAGTGCAAGCTACAACATGTGTGTCATTCACAGTTTGCCAGCTGGAAAAAATGGGAGCAAGATCTAGTCCTCAGAGAACTCATTACATCAATGCTTCACTTCCAGCAAAGTGAAGACTCTAGGAGCTTGCTCTTCCCCAAATCCAATTTTAATGCAAAATTAGCACTGATAGTACTGAGGCACCTGGCTGCAGAAAATAAATTCAAGGCCAGAGGAAAAGAGATGAAATATAGTCTTTTCTATAAAGGTCATGGAAAAACCTCAACTCACCACTACAGCTGGCAATACAGACACAGACACCAACTTCTTTGTATTCTTTTATAACCTGCAATAGAATTAAACTGAAGTTAAATACGGGTATATCATTGTGCACATAGCAGTTCAGGAAGATGTAAGCTTGTCACCACGAGAGCTGCATTTTCCACATTCCCCAGTACTCAGCTGAAACTTATAGAGCTATAGAATTAAAGTCATGATTATATGAGATACTGTCTTGTATCCCAGCTGACATTTACATCCCAAGGCAGGCTCCCTGGTAGGTACTTAATTTACGTATTATCTATGTTTTTGAAAAACAAACAAACAAACAAACAGACTTACTGATTTTAATGTTTTTGCTCCAACTGAATCCACAAAGTTCACTGGGGTAAAATCCAGAATTAAAGAATGGATGTTTGTTTTGGGCTCCACAAAGTGTTCAAGCTCATCAGGAGACCCATCTTGTACCCCAGCATCCACATATGCAAATTTTCCATTTACAGGTAACCCGTCATTTGCTATCTCATGTTTTACGCTCGCTTCCACATCATTGGTCTGTGAGAGAAGATAAATGCAATTAAATGATAGCCAGTACTCATCCAGCATAGGTCCCCTTCCTCTCCACACACACACGTTCTTCCAGCCTTTCATGCTAGAATCAACGGCGTGGATGGCATCTTTTTATTACAGCTTCTCATTTGAATTAATTTTATTATATCCTATTTCTGCATGATTAGTCCAAGCGTGTAGGAGGAAGGGGCAGAAGTAGGATCCCTCCAACTTCTGCTCACAGCACCACTGAAACAGTATGATAGTGTGAAAGGCTCTGCTCCACTAATGCTGCACCTGAATGTAACTAAGGTTCACTAACATGATTATCCATTCCAGTCATGATCCTCTGACCCACAGTAATCCTTAGCAGTCTGTCCACACTTTGCAGTGCTTGTATTCCAAGCTTTCCTATCTGAGTAACTCAGTATCTTGTATAAACAAGAATGGTAATACTAGAGAGCATCATGATAAAGTAGAGGTAAATATTTACCGAAGAATTCACTAGCTTCAGTACAGCTTTCTTTTTGACTTTATTGGCCTTCTTTACCTCCCTGGCATGCTTCTTCTGGGCTTTTTTTCTTGCTGCTAATATAGCACAAGGGTCCACTCCAGTCTGGCATGAGAAGAAAGCAGGATCAGGCAAGATTCAGCTTGTTAGGATGACACTGCAGTATCAATTAGCACTGAATTCATCACTGCCATAAATTTTGAAGATGCCTGCATTATTCAGTGTTCCTTGGTGGTGGTGAGAACAGCATAGAGGAAGAAGGAATAATCTTCGCAAGCACTGTGTTAAGATGAGGAAGAGATGCATAACATTCCTCTCTTGAGATCAGAGGTGCCATATTTCAACAGAATGCTGATTTGAGTGCAGAAAGTGAAGGGGAGATAAGTGTGCATGGACACAAATTGCTAATACCTCTTGCTTTCTGAAGAAGTACCACCCACCTCTTTTGTGTAAGACTCGTCAAGGGAGCTACAGAAAAATGGTTCAGAAATTAATAAGGATGTAATTGTTACCAGGTCAGGCAGTTCTGTCCTTAGCTAGTTCTGTTACTGCCATTCCCAGTCAGATCTGGGTTAGGCAGGAGGTGAACCATACTCTGTATATGTTGTTTATTCCCTCCCCGTGTTGCTGCTTGCTAAGATGACGTACAGTTGGCTGCAGGATCACCTTCTCATATTTTACTGATGACCGGAGGGCACCAGAGAAACACTGCACTAGGGGCTACACTGAAGGGCCTGAAAAATGAATGTGTTTCAGAAAAAAAAGTTTGAAATTTCTAGACATAGGTATTAAAGATTTTGCTTTACTCACCTTTTTCTTCAGTGCACTTGTGTATGACTCACTATTGGCAAAATAAAGTGACGTATTAGCTTGAAATATTTTTATTCCTGGATATTCTTTAACCTAAGGGAAAAAAAAAAAACACTGATGTGTTAAGTATTGCCTGCATAGGTACAAGACATGAGGATATTTGTAAACACAAAGCCCAAAGGCCAACTCAGAATGGCTATGGTATCAAGGATAGTCAGCAGTGCTGTGAGCAAAGCCAACTGGAAGATCAGAGCCTCCACCCTTCCAGGTGTCATACTGCACAGAATCAATGTCACGTGACACTTCTGTTTATAACAAAGAAAGATATAGCCATCTAAAAGATTTACAGTTCTTCAATGTTTCTATTTGCAGCTGATATTAGTATGAGGAAATCATGCAGATCAAGGAGCGCTGCTTTTTAGCCTCCCTTTATACGGGCACGATTTCCTTCTTTCCTTCTCTTTCCTTCTTGTGTCCTCAGCTACTAAAACAAGAGCCTATAGTTTTAGCCTTTAAGAATCTTGGTTGTAAACAGGCCTTTTTGTAGGTCTCAATATCACTTCTTACTTTTACTTTAAATTAAGTCATCTCTGAGCAGCCTGCACTCTGACATTTTACATGAAAATGACCTGACCAGCAGCAGAGATCCTATGCTACCAATCTCATCTTTATACAGGAGTAGCAAAAGCAAATTGGACTCAGTGTAACAAAAACAAAGTCTCCTCTTCTTTGAATATGGCTGTAAGCATGTCCGTATATTCTGCTTTGTATCATATTCTAAACAGAACTACTGGTGGAAGAATGTTTTCAGGTTTCTGCATGGTCTTTTCATATAGGTTTTTATCAACTGGTTCCTGAGTAAAGAGAGATGTAGCCTTCAAAGCAGCACCTATGAGAACATGGCAAAGCATACAGGAAACTGTAGCTGCTGTTTGTGAATAAATGCAGCATGCTTAGCTCCATTATTGCTAGATCCTATGTATTTACAAAACATTCTGCTTTTGCCAGCTTTTGGTTGAACAATATCACAATTATAAGAAGCTGAGTGCATGGCAAGCAATTATGCCATTAATCAAGTCTGTTTAATGAGCAGGGGATAGGATGAAGGCAGGGAGATGCTGTTTAATAAAGCTTGTGCCTGGGGCCCATGGGACAGGAAGCATGTGGAGCTGTTGGAAAGGGTCATGAAGATGATCAAACAGCTGGAGCACCTCTCCTGTGAAGAAGGGTTGAGGGAGTTGGGCTTGTTCAGCCTGGAGAAGAGAAAGCTTCAGAAGACATCATTCCAGCGTCCCAGTACTGGAACAGTCCTAGTGCTTATAGATTTCATTTAATACTGTCACATAATTAAAGAAGCTGGCCTTGTTTGCAATTGTGTACACAGCTGGTTCAGCATTTATATTTCTACAAATCTTACCATTCTGTACTAGGCCAGCACAATGATAATTAGTGAAACGGTTACTTTTGATCAGCTCCTAATCAAACATACATGCAGGACAAGAAGGTAGCTTTCTAAACAATATGGCTTTTCCTATTAACATTTATTTGCTTCCTGAAAGAATATCACAGGTGCACATCAGACAACTGCCACAGTTATCTTTGTTCCAATACGTAAAACCACGCATAAAAATACACTCCTACCTCTTCATACTCTTCCACATCACAGTAGATATCTGTGTCAGGAATCTGACCAAGGATTCTGTATTGAGGTCTGGAGGGAAATGGAGGCAAACGTTTCAATATTATCACTTAAAAAGTGGAAAAGTGAGTACTTAAAATATTTTGAACCTTATTTTAAATAGTCATTCTGTCTGCCACAATTTTATCTAAATGTGGTCAAATGCAGTGGGTAGTTTGTGGAAGAAACAAAACCAAGGGGCCATTAAGGGGCTATTTAGTGATAAGTCATGTCAGTTGCTTCTGTCAATGCAGAAACAATTTAGAAACTTAGCACTGTAGTGCTGCCATTTTCTGAACAGCATTGGCCACAGCATGCAGAGTTACAGAGTGAATTTTCTTTGGTTTGAACTGGTGCAACTTCATTGACTATCTTATAAGTACAGCAGCTCGGACTGGCTCAAAATATGCTGCAGCTCCAAAAAGCCTGCTCCCAGGTGAAGCATGTCTGAGAAGATGAACATTCCCAACTCAGAGGCAGTATGACAGCAAAGAACTGTGAAGTTTGCAAGGATCAAACCATGTACAGCTGGCAGAAGAATACACTTATTTATGCAGAGTGGAAATCTCAGGATTTGGTTTCACTCCAACGCAGATGGAAATGAAGACTTCTACAGAGTTTCCATCTAGATAACCAACACCTTGAGCATAGAGGGCTTGTGTAAGAGGTGAAGTCCTATTCACACATGCTAGAAATCATTCTGCTCTAGATCCGGAAGATAACTTTTACTATGAACTAAAAGCTTTGTACTGAGAGTGAGAAGTGATCTGAAAAACTAGAAGGGCATGAATACTTTTTTAATGAATTAGAACTTCTTTATAAAATACTTAAACATTTAGCTAGTGATAATCTGACATAGCTTCTTTAGTTTGACTGTGACAGTGCACAGAAAAGGTAATCGTTTACTGAACCTGACACCAAACAGGTTTGAAGTTCTGAATTCTAAGCATTAAAAACAATACAAACAAGATTAAGTGAACTAAGAAATCAAAATTCCTATCTATGACTCGAATTTTGTTCTCAGAAAAATAAAATTTGAACCCTAGATCAGGGCCATGGGTCATGTCCTGCATGAACTACATTATGAAGCAGATGATATACTGTATGCATTGTAGGGAGAGGAAAGGTCTGCTGCTTATTTGCATCTCTTAAACAAACAAAACCACACAGAAGTCCAACAAACACTGATGTTAATAAAGAAGAAATCTGACCTTTGTGTTCTGTAAATAACGGTTATCATTGCAAATGCTACTGCAGTAAGCAAACCATAGTCTAGTCCCAGGAAAAGAGAAGCCACAAAAGCTACAACCCAGATGGCCTAAAACAAAGAGAAGTTCTGAATTAGTATGCATCTTCTGTTAACACAAAAACAATAGCATAGTTCAGCCTGAAGCCTATGTATCTCTTCTGCTCAGAAACAGGCTGTGATGTAATTCATCATGATAGCAGACTGTAATTGCCTTAACCTTTGAAAAGGGTGTAAAAGCTCAAGGCACATTAAAATAACATCTGACAAATTGTCTGATATTAATAAATACATTAAGTCCTATTCTCCAAGGAATGCTGACTTAACAGCAGACTCCCAGTGCTGAAGGATAAAGAAACATACAAAGTGTGCAAAAGTAGCTCTCATTTATTTCCATCTTTTACTGAGCAGTTGTTGCAAACTCTGCAATTTGCAGTGTGAACTGTTAGCTGTATGAATAAAATACACAAAGAAGGATTGCCCTAAGGACTCCTGAACAATTAATTGTCTTTGCCTGGATGAGACATCTGATTCCATACATATACTGAGAGGAGCTTGCTACTGAAAAAAGAACTCAGTGCTTCAAATGTGCTAAGGTCTCTGCGCCATACCATATAGAAACTAGTTGCATTTCTGAGCTAGCAGAACTATTTCACAGATCTCGAAGAGCAGCTCAAGCCAATAATGGGGACATACCATTTTATTCTGATGATCTCAAGGATTTAGTTCTCTGGTTGTCCAGAATTTTGGAAATCATCATATATATATGGCTGCAATTAACTCCTGAGGTTGGGTATCTGATCCATGGGGTCAAAGACTACCTATGTGTTAGTCCACTGAGGTCTCTGCCACGTTTCCATGTTCCCCCATAAATAAGCACAATAAGCTACAAATCACAAATCATCTTATTTCGTGTCAATAACAAACTAACATTAATCCAGAAAACCACTATGGACAGGTTTTTGGTTAATCTTAGAAGATGACAAACACTTTCATGTAGTTTTCTGTTACTCTGTATTTCAAATTCCTTTCATACATTCCTACAGCTTTCAGTACAGTTCCTATAGCAACACTGCAAAAGCTTTGCTTTTACCACAACTAAACTACTTTTGATCTGAGCTAAACACTGTTGAACAGCACAAAAACGTTCTTGTCTGCAACAGATCACTCTCCAAGGGTATTTAATGTCTTACAATGCAATCTGTAATTCCCTGCTAAGTTTCTATGCCATTTTGGAGGACAAGGAGGAACAAAACTTTTAGTACAGTTAAATATATGCTCTGAGCTGTCCATTACTCACCAGTTCAATCTTACTGGTTCTCCAGAAGTGTGCAACGTCTCCAAACTGTTTAAACATTCCTTTCAGGTTCACCATTACAATTGCAGCCAGCACTGTCTAGGAATATTACAAAAATGTTATTTTCAGAAGTGAAAGATACCTGCTTCAAAGCATCCAAAATAACTGTTTTCTGTGCTCATAAAACTGATATAAGTCTACTGCAGATGTTCAGCTTAAAAAACAACTTTTCAAGTAGTTCAGTGGAGATATATTTTTCTTCCTGTCACAGAAATGGCAAACCAGAATCAGTACAATTTGATTTACTCTGCTTCCCAGCAAGAGAAATCACATATTCCTGAGCTTCAGGCTGCTGCAGTTATAATGCCTGCAGTACTTGAAGCAGCTGGACTGTAATCTCAGATTCAAGTTTCTCTGCAATATCTTGTAAAAATTCTGTGACAGTCATATGGGTGTAAGCCAAGATGCACATCTTATTAAGAAAGCAAACAAACAAAAACCAACAAAACAGGAATCACATATCATCCTGTGCATGTCACCAGAATCATGATGGTTTTTTTTTTTTAATCAGTGTGCATCCATTCACATGAATAAATTTTAATAGAATTAAGTAAAATTGGTTTTACTTCAACTCATTATGCTGAGCCATCACCAAACCCCAACCCTCAGCAGTTGATTTATAACATTCATTTAACTTTTCAGCCTCTTTCCAGAATTCCTACCCTGCAACAAAAGGGGAATCATTTGAATATATTAATTTTATGTCTTAAAAACAGAGTCCAGAATGGTCAATATTAAAAACAATAACAACAACAACACGCTGTATTTTTCAAAATATTTATTAATTGTCAATCTAACTTACAGCAAGAATCTACATAAAATTGAAGGGTTTCTGAACCGAGCCCTAACTGACTGCTTACTCATCAACCACTCCATAATCTCTGCTGTAAGCAATACTAGCTGGCTTCTGTTCGCTGACATGCAGTGCTTAGCAGGCAAAACTACCTTACCTGTGGAAGTGGCTCAAAGAGGTATCCAATTGCCACAATTACCAACAGAACCATAACTGAAGAGAGTGCACCTGCAATCTGAACAAAATAAGCAAGAAATGACATCTGAATAGTCAGAAATGCCCCAAAAGGGCAGTATTACTCATGAGCTAATGCTTCCTGTGCTTCTCAAAGGCTGGTTGAGTCATTTCTGATCCCTCCCACAAAATTTGTACATTCTCACTGTCATGTAGACTCCTATCCTGGCTCAGACAGGATATGAAACAGGGGAAATTGCAGTTACTTCTTCTGGCCAAGGAAGAGAAATGAGGCAGTCTAGTGAAACTCCAGTCTTCAGCTTTGGAGCACAAAAAATGGAATGGGGGAAAAAAAAAAAAAAGCAAACTTTGGCTCCAAATTTGGGTTTACATACCTGAGTTTTCCCACCAGTGCTTTCCTGAACGAGACTCCGGGACATTGAGCAAGTGATTGGAAAGCTTTGGAAAAATGACCCCACAGAGTTACATATTCCCAAGGCAATAAGTTCCTGTGTTAAAAAAATCAGAGCAAAACAGAAGGCAGTTATACCTAGCAACTGTATGAAGGTGGAGCTATCCATACATAATAACAACCACCTCTTATTTACAGTGCTTTTATAGCTACCTTATCTTAACTTGTGCATATGAGAGAACCACAAGTACAAGTTAATGCACATTAAATCATCTGTTAAATGAAGTATTTGATGAAGTGCTGGAGACATTTCTCATCCTTAAAAATTACTGTGATTAGTGAGACTGAAAATTAAAATGAATGACAAAATTGTTTGTTTTTAAGAATTTTTTTCAACTCATGGATAACTTGAATTTTAATGCTAACAATGCATAAAAAAAATGGTTTATCATACAAACGATGTTCTCTGCTTTCTACTCTAAAATATCTATTTATTAAGAATAAAACAAACAATGACTGTATTACCACCCACAGGACAAACCAACTATTTGCAATGGATAAATAAAAAGTAAAACATCACTGGAATTTCTAAAACCATATATAATAGTTCTTTGGTACAGAAGACAGTATACTTATCACATGGGAACTCAATGTTCCACTGTGAAAGAATGCAGAAGTAAAACAGGTGCCTATCAGGAGAGTAGCCTAAGTAATGGCTGTCTCAACAATTATTATTTGTGCACTCATCCAACTTTAACCAAAGTTTCCCAAACAAAGGTATAAGTGTAACTAGTCATTAAAATAGAGCTACAAGGTTTAAAATAACTCCTGGCATTTAATTGTGTAGGCTGCCAAAAACTCGATTCTACAGTGAAAGAAAAACCCATTCTTGTCCAATATGTCTTTCTGCTTTAATAAAGAAATGAAGGTGATAGCGAACATTTTCCATAGAAAAATTCAAATACTTTTACCTGATTCCCATCAATGGTGTAACCATGTTTAAGGGCAAAGATCTTGGCCATAGATACAGCCATTGAAAATCCAACTATTGCTATTGCTACTGCATCTATAAATATTGCTGGGATGAGTTGAATCTCAGGAACTGCTGGTGCACTTAACCTTGGGGAAGAAATAAATGGTTACAATTACTATAATAAAAGCTACATGTTATATGAAAAAGGTATAGTTTGAATGAGAATATAACACCCCTACCCTTGAGGAATTTTCCCAACAACATCCACTCCATATGACTCAGTCAGATTCATTCCAGCTGAAACTCCTGTGCCGATAATGACCTAAAAACCCGCAAATGCATCAAGAGCTAAGAAGAGAGAAATATGTCTGAAGGAATAACAGCTTATTGTAAGTAACACACAAAGGATAACATTCATTTGTCAATCAGTTTTCTAAGAGTTAGTGGTTATAAAAGCAGACAAAAGGAGGAAGTTCCAAAGTTTTTCATTCATCACCTTCAACCCTTGCTGATTTCATTTGCTGGAGACAGTTAAATGGAGCACGTTGTGGTGTGATCCAAATCACACAAATACCCTTTGCTTGAGCTAAGCCCAGGTAGAATAGCATGTATTAGGAAATGCAAACAGCACCACTGAACAGCATGTATTAGGAAACTTAGTGCAAGAGAAGGATTCCACTGCCATATTTTCTTGTGCAGAATATGCATGTTATCTGCAAAAATAACAGGTGCAGGAGCAATGAAGGCTACAGGTCTAAGATAGTGATGCTATTGCCTCACTATTAAACAATACTCTAAAGCATCTTCTCTATCATCTCCGAGAAGCACCTCCTTTCTTCATTCCTCATACAGATTGTATCCATGCCTTCAGCTACTCCCTTGGCTGTGATTTCGTGCAGGTTGTTTGTTAGCTCTAGTTATCTGAGAACTCATTTTTAACTCCAAACACTTCTAAAGGTGAAAGTTAATGTGAGATGTGGACTAGTAAGATGGTCTGATTCTTGACTGCAGGACTGACTGTATTTCAAAAGACTACACTAAAATCCATGCATAGAGCAAGTTCAGAAATAGAGAAAGGAAGAAGTCCCACTGCTTCCTGCTCTTCTTTCTATCACCGCATTTTAAAAAGAAAGCAAGCCCTGCAGAACCTCTGGAACAGGCATCCATAAGCAACTTTCCTCAGGAGGGGATTCTGAGTTCTTGTACTCCATGCCGCGACTCACTCAGGTGCCAAATCTCAACTCTTATTTGGGAGTTCATGCCTAAAACTTGGGTACATCAGCGCCTAAACCTCATGAGCACCCTAACACTCAACTGGACCGAGTCTCAAACAAATTACATTCCACAGAAGTTACCTTAAAGCCCCATAAGACTTGATAAAAAACGAGATCAATTCTACAACTTTAGAAGAGGTATATAATTAAGCTACAGAATTTCACAACTGACTTACCACAATGATCTCCATAGGAATAGGAACTGGCAGTTTCTTCTTAAAGCGGAGATTGATTTCCTTGCCAATCAGCAATAGAACAATGCATGTTAATCCAACAATCAATGCAGCAATATTGGTTGTTGTTATTTTTGAAAACACAGCAGCTAGGCTCTGTAAGACAACAAGAGTATCTCCATGAAGATCATAATTATTCAAACTTATTTTCTTAGGGTATTTTCCCCTGCTGTTTTTATTCTACATCTATAACTGCAGCTAATCATTGCTTCACTCAAATCCCCACTGTTCCAACAAAATACAGAATTCAGAGTATCTCAATGAGGGGAAATAGGTTTGCAACCATTTATAGTATCAATCTTACTCAAATGGGTCAAAAGTTTGAGAACAAATGTTATAATGGGGGGAAAAGTCCAAATCTCATCTCTTATGCTCAGCATTTTCACACATATTTCATACAGGCATCAACCTGAAAGGGGTAAATACCAATCTCTTCTAATACCTTCAAGTATTCTTTGGCAAGTCACATCTATTTAGAGCTGCAAAAGCCATTTCTAAAGGATAAAGCTGCTGATACCACTGAAGTTACCATAGCAATGTGATTAAATAAAAACGATCTTGCAACAACTGGCCATTACTGCAATGTTCTTTCAGCTGAAAAACACTATTAGAAAGGGTGTTAGAAAAGAAAGCTTGTTGAAACATAGAAGTTACTAGAGGGTAAATAAATCCTCTAACCATTACTCCATCTTCTTCCACAGTATTTTAAAAAGATGACATAAATGACCCCTGGAGAAGTCTTTGAAAGAAGATGTACACATCCTACTTTAGACAAAAGGAAAATTACAGCAACTACTGGGATATTATCAGAGTCCTGGCAGCTCACCTTGAATGCACACCTTCCCTCCAATTTGTTTGGCAGTTAGTATTTTCATATCTATATTAATAAACTAAACAGCAAATTCAGCAAGCAATTATTTAGCAAAATAATTTAGCAAACCTGTGTGGCCCTGTTTCCAAAAGGTTTGTTGAATCTGTGCAATTACACAAGAAAGATTTCCAAGAAACATCTTCTACAGCCTTCACCACAGTAACTGAAATACTGATTGCTCAGCAATAAAAAAGCTTCAATCTGTTTAAAAGCTTTGGTTCTCATAGATATTTGAGACTTTCCCTATTTTTCTATTCAAGATTTTTTGTCTGCAAAATTGGAGCACTGATTATGTAAACTTGGAGCTTCCTAGAATGGTAGGTAAATCAGATCTAGATGCATTTCAACTCTGTTGTTCATAACAAGAGAAGTATTCACAGAACCACAAAACGGTTAAGGTTGGAAGGGATCTTTGGAGGTCATTTAGTGCATCCTCCCTGCTCAAGAAGGGTCCCTTTGAGCACATAACCCAGGACTGTGTCCAGGTGGATTTTAATATCTCCAGAGAAGGAAACACAACAACCTCTCTGGGCACCTGAGCCAGTGCTCAGTCACTCTCAATGTTTCTAATTGAAATCATAACTAAAGCTGTAATTTATGCTTTGGTTATGATTTCTATTAGAAATGTCCCTTTAAACAATACTTTGCTGTAAGGTATCTATTAAGTTTCTTTCCAAGTACAACTGTCAATTTAAAATTTAAGTGAACAAGAGCTTTTGGATTTTCTGAAGTCATATTAACCAAATAACAGCTTTACACTGCATGGTTTCTCTTCTCTTCTATAATTATGAATCAAATGTTGTGCATTAGACAGAAGGTGTGTGGAAAATAAGGCTATGAGCTGTGCCAAATACTGGATCACTGTATGCTCCAAACAATCAGTTCTAATGTCTTTAATAAATAGCGCTTTTTACACATAGAGTGCCTTGCTTTAAAAATAGTTCTTTTCCACTGCTTTAAAGAACAGGTACATTTATGATGGCACAGCACTTTATGTCCAGTCACACTGCAAAACAGCTTACAGACAGGAAATGAAGAATACAGCCATCAGGAACCATGTGTGAAATTAAAGAAATACAGACCGGACAAGATTCTGAGAACAACATTTCCTACTTATGCAAAACATCCCTGGTTTACAGTAAAATGTGTCACACAAAGCTTCAGGCTTCTATTTCATTAGAAGGACAGATGTTTTCCTACAAAAGACTCATTCCAGTGAGTTTTATCTGCTCATGTTGGAGTGTGCTGATTTATTCTCACCCAAGATACAATTCAAGATGCTCAAATACTGCTATAGCACTTAAGGATCTGACACCCAGTTTTGAATATTAAGGAACTACTTAGTGCCAAAATACTTTTTTTCAATAGGAAAGGACTTAAGTACTAGACCACAGCAATGTGGCATTTACATATTTAGTGAAAGTAGTTACTTACATACACAACTGAGAGGGGTCCACTGTATCGACTAGTCTTTACTCCAAGCAGATACTTTAACTGTGATGTGAAGACATGAACTGCAGCAGCAGTAGTAAATCCTCGCACCAGAGGCTCTGTTAAATAGATGGCGACAAACCCAAATCGAAGGAAGCCTAAACACAACTAATGAAGAAGAGAAACGGGAACCGTGTGACTCTCATTGCAATCTGAATCTCAGCACTACATAGCAGACAGATCTTCTTATCCCCAAGCCAAATGAGGCAGGCCTGAACCAGGCTCTTTCATAGCCTGTATCCATCAGTAAGTATCCATCAGTGCACCAAATCTTACATTCACTTGGCAGGTACAACAAAAGACACAAGTAAACAGGTACTAGTATGCATTTATGGAACATCATGTAGAGTTCTCTTCTGACAAGATAGGAAAAAATGAAAGGGGAGGTCCTGTTTTTGCCAGTCAAGCCAAGGTGCCCAGACAAAGACTCGTTTCCCACGCATCTCCCTGCAAGCCACGTCTGCTATGTGGCTGCCATGAAGCAGCCTGCATTCTACACAGCTGAAGCATGAGTCTGTTGACTGAGATTCGATGCCCCTTGCAGCTGCAAGTCTGGCAGCAGCTCTTACAACAAACTGTGTGCACATACCTGGATAATTCCTGAAAGAAAAGCAAGGGTCACAGCTACTTGTACCCGCTTGTCATCTCTAAGACTGTAGTAATCTGAGGCATCTGTAGTGTTAGTTGAGTTATAGCCTACAGAAATCACTTCATCAGGCACTTGTCTCACAGCAACCCCACCAACCATCATACTAATCACAGCAAAAGTGCCTGAAAGGGGAAAGGAAAATAATAAGTTAAAATTTTGGCAGGTGTAAGGAACAGTTCTAGGCTTCCTTACTACTGCAAAGATCCATAGCATATTTTTTAGTCCCACAAGTTACTCCAATACCCAGCATCACTAAAGCTATTTAGATATCGAATGCAGACCTCTATGGTAAGTAAACATCATCCATTTTTCTATCTCAGTTTCTATTATGCAAATTAGAGACTCATGGCCAGACAGATAGTTGATAACAGAGATGAAATCATAGTTCAGGAGTTCATAGCACACGTTTCCAGACATAACCACACCCCTCTTGCCACAGCTCTTTATTCTTTCCTAAGCAGGATAGATAAATTAACAATAAAAAAACTTGCTCATGCTCAACACATTTGTGTATCACTTATTCCCTAAATGTGAGTTTACAGAAAACCACTACACTTTCTATTAATATAACTTAATTTTTAGAGCTTTGTTAGGCACAAACACACAAAGAACTTCAGTTATCCATACAGTTATACCTATTGATATATGCTTGGAGGTCCCAAAAAAAGTATACAGAAAGACAGGATAAAATGAAGAATATAGGCCAAATACTGGGGGAACAGCTGCCAGCAAAGCATAAGCTAAACCTAGAAAACAAACACAAATATGTATGTTAGCAGAAAAAAACAATTTCAAGAAAAAGGATTCAGGTCTACTAAAGCTGAACTCATCTAATATGAGCATTAGAGATGTATTACAGGTAAAGAGAAATCTTGCAGAGAATATTCTTAAATAAATACATGTAATAGTTTAAGACAGTGCCCAGAAACTTGAGTGATTTAATTCAGGAAACCACAAGTCTGTAACTACAGGCGTTGCAGATGTGCATGGGTATGTTTGTTTGTATGCACGTGTCTTTGTGGTTGGAAGTATTTCAAAACAGTTAACAAACACATTTTGTGTCTTTTGTTCTCAAAAAATTAGTGAACACTCCACCATTATAAATCCAGAACACATTTGATTTTTCTCCTCCTTTTTCTCCTCCTTTTTAATCAGACATGATTTTCATGGCATCTTACAACTGACTAAGCAGTTTCTTCCTCTCCTATTCCCAGAATGTGAGGGATTACATAACACTTCACACATCCATAAAACATGTTTCTGAGAGTATAAGAAACAAGGAAGCATTGTTTATGATCCATTAAGACAAAGAGCTTACAGTTCATATTCCTTCCGGTATATTCAGTAAATGAAATTGCTTTGTTATTAAGACATGCAGTCCCTTGCAGTTTAAGTGCAATCCACACTATTCCCATTTGTTGATGGAGCTGGCAAGCATGAGGATAAAGCTGTGAGAGAATAGCACTGAGGAAAGCCAGGGAGGGACTCCTCTCACAGTGCTCTCACTCCATGGGACTGTATGAGTGCTTACCATGGGACTGTGCTCACTAGCAAATGGTGTGCATCTCATGATATGGACAATAACTGTCTTGAGCAGTTCAGCAAATTCAGTAGTTTTACATGACTTGCACTAAAGAGAATGCTGTATCCTGGCTTGCTTTGTTCTCCAGTTCACCTAGACGAGTGCAGAGTCACAACACGCAAAGAAGCTGTGAGTTGCTACCACATTCTGGTGGACTGCTCCAGTCTGAATCTGAAAAGCTCAAAAGTCCATCACACTTATAGGATTCAGTGCTTTGCCCATAAAGGAGAGTTAGTGATACTCTACTCTCTCCACTAATGTATTTTTAAATCCAGAGACAAAGCATGAGATTATCCTAAAAGAACAGGCCAGGAAGGAATCTTCTGTGTCATCCAAGTAGTCTTGTACAATGCAGTAGCTCACAGGGGCTTGCTGATGCCCAAAATGTCCAAGACCTAACCAATCCAAGAATTCATATTCCTAGCAGAACTGGACTGATGATACTGTTATTTTCTTGCAGCAATGAGCTTTTAATTAAGTACTTTTGAAACTCACCTCACATGTACTCTCTGTCCCAGAGGCTATTTCACGCCAAGAGCATCAACAGAACATCCTGTACCATAACATCCTGGCCTTTAATATTTCAATGAACTTATCAGTAGAAGTGATTAGAACTAAAAAGCAGTGGTGTCAAAGTAGGAAGGTGGGTCTATGAATACCCTTTTATTCTCTTTCCTTTTCACTTGTACTGGCATTTTTTAAAATACTGTCAGTGCCAAGGAAATAAAGAGATATTGACATGAGAGGAGTTCACTGCTCAAACCTGGCAAGATTCCCAGGCTTCTCTGACCTCATTCTTGCCATAATGACATCCTTTCCAGAAAAACAGGAGTTCAACTTATGCCTTTTCAGAAAGGGAAAGATCAAGAGCAGTTCAAGGGTATGACTGCAATCACTGAAGAAAAGAATAATGTTTAGTTTAAAACAAAGTTACAACATTAAGTTTAAAGTTCACTGCTGACCACTTACATTTTAGTGCCCTTATCTAATCCATCACATAAACTGTGCCTCAGTATACACATGGTGATGTTTGTGCCTAATGCATGACAGATTTCTCTAATAGTTTACCACAGCACTGATCTGTTTAAGATAGAATCATAGAATAGAATCATAGAATGGCCTGGGTTGAAAGGACTATAATGATCATCTAGTTTCAACCCCTCTGCTATGTGATGTTTATGTTTGTACAAGGAAGAATCCTTAATTATAAACAAACAAACAAACAAACAAACCAAAAAAAAGCATAAATCTTGTAAGCTACATAATTAAAAAGGTCAATTGCACTGAGTTAGGATATTTCATTACCTTAATGGATCATCCCATAAAAATCTAGATTTCTGAAATTTACAGACTCATTCTTCAGACCTGCCTCAGCCTAAAGGGGAATGAGTGAGGCAGATATAGGAAATAAGCCAAAGCTTAATTAAACTTAAGTAAACTTATGTATGCTTCATTATCCTTAACATGAGAATCCCACTGGACTGGGCTCTTTTAAAAAAATCAAGGATCCTCTCTAATCTGAGAACCACTGGGACAGTAGCTGTTGTCATGACACTGCCATTCCCAAGTAATAGCACCCCATAATGACAACGCAGTAAAAATGATGCCAGTTTTTAACACTGCAGCAGTTCTGAAATTGCTGATAGTGTCAGACTTAACAAAAGGCTTCACTAGCCCAGTCACCAAGAACTAAAAAGAACAATGAATATAGTTTCCCTCTTATTCTTCTACAGAGTCTGCTGCAGCTTAAAAGCCTGGCTACATTAGGTGTGAAACATCCAACTAACTTAATGGAAAGTCCAAAGATTTTCATTCTTGTTATGTAAGTTTCTCTCGATTTATTTTCACCACGCCAACTGTTGCCCACTACTACGTCAGCACAGAGATGTATCTAATAGGTGATGTATCTAATAGGTGGTAGTAGCTTAAGCTGGTGGCTTCTATCCTTAAGACAGAAGTCTCCGATTTCTTGCACATTCTTCTCTGAATTATTTTAGTTTGGTTACTCTACAACAATTGCTCTCCTATGGAATATCCTGCCAGAACTACTGTTGAAGTATGATTCCTATTACGTCCATTGGATACACTCTGTGGGGAATTTCAACAACTTTCATGATGAGGAGGTAAGAAGATAATTAGATACATTAAGCACAGGTTTAAACATGCACTTAAACTAAACAGTTATTCTTTCAGAGATCACTGTATATTTTACAGTGGCATGCAATTTTGAGGGCATCCTCCTTACTGACTGGTCTGCTGAATGCTGTACTGACCTCCAGACACACAGCTGAAAGGCCCATGCCATTTTCATGGGCACCCATTCAGGAAGCCAATCACTAGCATAAAAGCAAACACAGAAACAGAAAAGCAGAGAATGAATAGATCCAGAAAGATACTCACCTTGAGGAAGCTGCATAACTCCAGTGCTTATACCTGAGATAATATCTCCTAATAAGTATTCCTTCACTGGGTAACGGGGAAGCCATTTTAAAATTGGTAAGAAACTGTAAAGATGAGACTTGGCTTTCTTAGAAGAGCAACTGAAAAGACAAAGCAGAAAGAAAGAGACACTAGCAGCTCAAAAAAAATTAAGATCTTTATTTTCTATGCAGTGTAACAGCTCCATTAAATGCAGACTCAGATTCCTGATTACAGTGTTTTCTGTACAAAGCTTAAACAACAACCAACCATGTTACTTCAGTCCTATATCACATTTTGGCCTCACAATTTTGTGAGACTGGAATTCTGAGGGAATTGAAACTGTTCAAGTCTATGCACAATGGGGCAGTCACACAACACTTCTGTCTGAGATCATTTGTCTAATAACAATCCCTGAGGATAACTTACTTTCAGATAGTGTTTTTCCCTCATAGATCTCAATGATCAATGTTTTTTCCTATTCTTACTTACTGTCTGGATGTTTTATACTTTTTATTATAACTTTTGACATTATTACACTTTTTTTCCCCCTGAATTATTTTACTAGTGCTTTTTAATATCACTGTTACCAACAGACTAATTTTAAAACTAACTGAAAATACAGTCCTCCTTTACATTGAAAGGAAAGGCACTGAAGTTAGCAATACTGATCTTTGTATCTTTTAGCAGAGTTATTAACCTTTTGAAACCCTGACCCATGACAAATGAATAGAGCCAAGAAATATCTCTCTCTATCCAGCACTACCATACACCATATGTTGATTCCAGTGTGGTAAGAAAGTTTAACCTTGTGTAAAAATATAACACTGGAAGCATATAAATGCTCCTCTGCGTAGAGAAACTGTGAGAGTACTGCAGAAATTTGTTAATAATCCCAAACTGCCATGGGGCTAAATGGCATAGTGAAGAAATTTATTGTTAAAGTGAGGGAAAAACTAATCATGCACACTTCTTGCAATTCCCTCTGCTCTGTAGATTTTGAACTACATAATTTTTACTTGGGACATTCTTTGGGAGTGGAATTCGGTGCCAATACCATTAGAACAGTCCTTCAATTAACCAAAGCAAATCTCTAAGCATCAAATCTTGGGGACACAAATATTTAACAGACAATTAGTCAGGCAGAACAACATTCTGGCAAGGAACAGAGTCAATTCTGCGGACGAAGCACTGATAAACATAAAGCTAATGAAAACTTATACTATATGAAGCTTTTCTTCACTATCCTCTGGCACTATGAAGCTAGAGTTGCACAGTTAAAGGCATTTTACACGTAACCATCTGATACTTAGATTGCAAGGTAGTTTGTTAAAATCTACAAAGTACCTCTATTAAATCTTCATTTGGCTAAAAACTTAAGTTCTACACAGCTGTCATTTACTCCAATTCTTCTGTGAAATGCTCATGTGAAGTGCAAATTTGGCTGTATTTCCATATAAGAAGGACAGACATTTTTTCTGGGTCCTATTAAGTTATATATTCCACTCCTATTCCGCATATTTTTCCTTTTCACTTTAATGAAGGTAATTCAACTAGGTTATCCAACAGTTTGTAATCCAGTTACATATTTACATATAAAAACACGTATACAGCTTCATCATAGTCTTGATGAATAATCAAACTAGAACTATTGCTATCTTGCAGGTTTCTTTGGAGGAACTACCACCTACGTGTATGAAAAGAAAAGAGAATTAGAATGGTTCCAACCAATAAAACAAACATAAGATGCAAAAGCTTACCGACAAGAGTGTTTAATTTTCTGCCTCAAACTCTGAGGTGTTCTTTCTCGTTTGTGCAGCTGTCCTTGCAAGATCTCTTGGTTATATATTGGTCTCTCCACACAATACTTCTGGTTTTGCTCAAGACACCCTCCACTTTCTTGAGCATCTTCCATAGCTGATTTCACTGAACAGCAGCCAAGGAAGAACAGCTCTACAATCTCCACAGCAAAACCTGGAGGTAGAGAAAAAAGGTTTGGTCAGTGAATGTCACTGTTTGAACCTCTCATTTGAAATTTCCTTTCTGAGAGTGCACTTTGACAAGCCAGGTAGCAGAATTGTGAATAAAGTTTAAAAGCACTAATTAGATGGTCAGTAACAGCAAATAAATAAATTACATTCATTATCTTTACTACTGGGAAACCATTATTTTTATGCTTCTCCTATGTAAAGAAAGCTTTTGCATTAACTACTCTGTAAATAATTGCAGAAATGCAAAAATGGAAGGGTATGTTTGGGCTTATCTGCCCTCTTCCTCCTCAGCTTCTAAAGGAAATGCGAATATCGAAGAGAGATTACTTTATTGCTGCTTACTCACAAACTGTAACACCCATCTCCAGAACACAGAACTTCAGTTTTAACAATGAAAAGCTACTTCCTTTTCCAGATAACCAGTGCCTCCTGCACCTCCACCCTGCTTCCTCCTCCCTCTTTCAGAGGCTTCTTTTTCCAGACAGCAAGTATCACTGCTTTCAAAGAACTGTTGTTTCAAGGCATGGTTTCTTCAGGTGGCAGTGGTGAGGTATTGAAACAGGCTGCACAAGGAGGTGGTGGAGATGTTCAGGAAAAGTGCAGATGCGGCACTTTGGGTCACAGTTTAGTGAGCACGGTGGTGACGGGCTGACAGTTGGATTAGATGGCCTTATTGGTCTTTTCCAGCCTTAATGACTTTATGATTCTATGATACTGCTGTTCTCAGTCCTACACCCACTAAAATGGAGTGCCACTGCCATAAACACCTGAACAGGTTCAGGACATGCTCTGCTCATTACTTAGCCCTGTGATGGCTACTTCTATAAACATAACTGAATCACAGTTATTCACAACCTGAACTCCGACCCATAATTCAGAACTCTCCTGGACTCTTCTTCTCTCCAGAGTGATACCCCTGGTCATTTTATATCCCATGCTTATGGGAGCAAAACGACAGAACCGCTACATCATTAAGTAGCGGCACTGGCTACATTTAGTGACATTTAACCACAGAAAGTGCACACAGATACAGTGAAGTGAAGCTTAGGAAAAAGTGAGTTCCAAACTGCTTTTAAAAATAAAAGACAGATTTCATTAAATTCTTGTAACCCAGAATTTGAGAAGAAATGACACTAATGTTTTTGACACACTGTAAATTAATAAGGAAAAAATACATATATTTTAAACTGATTCTTACCACGATTATTCTAATCTGGGTAGAGATGTTAGTTATGGTTTGATCCCTTTAGATAATGGAGTAAAGCCCTAATTGTGAACTAGGTCTTTGGGCTCAAGTCCAGCAGGATGTTTAAGTACATGTTTGCCTTTAACCGAGGGAGCTAACCCAGAGGTGCTTAGTTTTTGACTGTACATCAATACTTTCCTAGAAATGGGTCACTGCACAGAAATTAAACAAGCTCCACCTGAACTCCACCTGAATGCTCGAAGCTAACCACAACTGGTCCAATGTTCTGATTCAGAAAATACAGTCTGCCCAGAACTAATATTACTCCCAAAGCCTTTAGTCTGACAAAGGTGCTAGAATTTTCCACTCAAGGCTCATGTTAGCTTTGTACTCTTGAAATGCATTTTAAGTTCTTTCCCATCTTTACATAGCTTCAAGTCACTGAGAAGTCCGAATGACACATTATTCTCTTACATTATTACTAAGCAAACTGTAACTCTCAGATTTGAGTCTGGTCAACATTAGAACAGGATTATTCTACCACCTCCATGATACCAGATGTATCTTATCACATACTGCAAGCAATTACTTTCCATATTAAGATGTTAGCCAAAATATACATCTGTAGCACTTTTTTTTTTGCACCAAAGTCTATCTGCCCACAAATACCATTTCCCCGTTACACATCTTGCTCTGTTCCAGACAGTGAGACAGGCATGAACTCTAAAATAACTGAAATGTTAACTGCCCTAATGTAACAGCAGAGCACAAGCAACCCAGCAGCTTTCCAGAGTGCAGTGATTACAGTTTCCTGATAAAGGTTATGGAGATGCTGACAAGGGGACGTGCCCTGTTGGACCTGATGCTTACCAACAAGGAAGAACTTGTCATGAACATGAAGCTTGGGAGAAGCTTTGGCTCCAGTGCCCATGAGATAGGGGAGCTCAGGACCATCAAATCATAGAACAATTTGAGTTGGAAGGGGGACCTTTAAAGGTCGTGTGGAACAACTCCCTTGCAATGACCAGGGACACCTACAGCCAGATCGGAGCCCTGTTCAGCCTGACCTTGAATGTCTCTAAGGACGGGGCATCACCAGTCTCTCAGAGTGCCCTGTTCCAGTGCTTCTCTAAAAGGACCCTGAGTGTAACAAGACATATAGCTGAATCACAGTCCCAGGCCTCGGAAGAGCCATGGGATACAGTCACGGAGAGAAGGATCCTAGAGAGTTGGCTGATTGTCAAAGATCACCTCCAAATTCAAGAAATGTCCATCCCAATGAACATGAGTTCAAGCAAGAGTAGTAGAAGGACACTATGCTGTTCAGAAGCACCTTGATGGGATGGAGAAATGGGTAGGCAGGAACCTCACTGAGTTCAACACAGGGAAGCACAAAGTCCTGCCCGTGGGAGAAATTACTCCATGCACCTGTAAATGCTGGGATTTAATCATCTGGAAAGAAGCTGTGTAGATAAAGACAATATTACAACAGATAATATACATTGTCCACTGAATAGCTGAGGAGTCAGAGAGAGCAGCATTCTGTGACTGGTTCTGTGTCCTTCCAAATGTCTGTTTACCAACAGTATTATGATTTACCAATAGAGGTATGCAGGACTAACAAATTCAGACTCAGCCTTCACTCTCAGCATGCTCAAGGAAGAGGAAAAATAGCGAGATTCATTCCCATGAGGACACAGCATTACACAATGATTTCTGAAAACTCCCAGACCCTCAGCTTAAGGAAGAGAAAGGTGATCTTCCAGCATTTGTGAGCCTTACTTAATAGTGGAATACTGTTCTTGGACAACCTTTGAACTTCATAGCAAGGATAAAATTAACACGCTGCTAAGAAACACTGCCATTAATCTTATCAGCCAGATAAAAGTTAAGCTGAAGTAGCTAAAAGCTGTATGCAGAAGACTTAAGAGTTAGCAATTCTTTATCTGACTGATAAAGACCTGTTCTTATGTCTTTACTGCTACTATCAAATTGAAGGTGTCAAAGAAAAAAAAAAGGGAAGCAAATATCACTTTATAACACCATCACTAGTAATCAAGCGCTTTCTCTTCACAATTGTAGGTGATAAAGAAGAGTTGTAAAGCCATCTACACTGATCTTGCAGATGACAGTAATTTTTGATCCAATTTACATAAATAAGAATACAGCCATCAAATTTATAAGGACCTATATTTGGTTACTGTGGACACTCAAACACGTACAGTGGATATTTGCTCGTTCCTTACATTCAAAATACAATGTATGAAGGAAAAAAAAAAAAAGCTGGAGAAATGAAGAACAATGTACTGCACCACTATCACAGCCTCGAGAGGTTTATAATTTCAGAATGGGGCACTCCTGTTTCTAACCTCGTGTATCTAACATGAATGTACCTGAATCTGCCTACTACAACTCAAGGGGTTCAACAACAGATCCATTGACCTGCCTGTTCTAAAGGAGCAGAAAGCCTTCCTTCTGGTGGCTAAGCACAGAATGTTTTACAAGTTGGAAGCATGGGTGGAAATTACTAATACAGCATTATACTAGAGAAATGCACCTGTGCTGAGGAACTCCAAGTTTGATCATGAACTGCAAGTTTATCAAGTATTTAAGAACCTTTAAGATTACAAATAAAGGGGACTGCCACCAGCCAAAGGGCCTGTGGAATTCACTGTTCAGAAAATATGCTCCACCAAAGGTACACTGAAAAGCAGAGCTATTGCAGGGTCTGTTGCTAACATCCCAAGAGACAATTTTCAGAACCACGACTTTTCTCATTCCTTTCTTTTCTCTCCGACTTCATTCCTCAGGGCCTTTATGCCCTTTTACTTATCATCTTAAGTAATTATAAAATGATACCAAGCCAGAATTGAATTATTTTTTGAACAAGCACAATGCAGATATAAAATGACTGGGTGGGGTTGTACAGAACGAGTTTTCTTAGTTTCCTTGGACTGCACTTATCATCCTTGTTTCTCCTTTGCTACTCCCACTAAATACACTAATGAATAGATGTCTTAGAACTGCAGTCTTCTGGTAAAGCTTCACAAATTCAAAAATAACTTGTGAACCAAACAGAGCTTTCACTGCATAGGTGAAAGAAATGCAGAGGTTTTCACAGGAGCCTTTAAAAAAAATCTAATAATCAGGACCAATCCTGGCACAGCTTTCAGATAGAAAATTTCCATTCTTCTCCACATGGAAGGCTGGGATGCCTGCATAGACAGTGTTTCTTATGCGACAAAAGCTCCTCCACACCCACTTCAGTTGTACCACAGGAGCTATCAGCCCAACTGCACAAGTCCAGAGCAGCACAGGGATCAGCACTGGGACCAGGGAGGTCCCAGCTCACTCTGGGGGCAAGAGCACTGGGGCCTAGTGCTGGTGCAGGACAGCTATCACGAGCTGGGGAATCCTGATCAACCATACATGTATACAGATAACTGTTCCAGCAACTGGAGGAGGCCTCAGGGGTATATGCGACCAGCTGCCAGCAACTGGGGACACAGGGATGCAGCAGCTAGCAGTAGAGGGATCCACCTTGGAGATACAAACATATATGGACATATCTATTAATTTATACCTATTATCAATGTGGACCTCCTTCCTACTCAAACAGAGAAAGAGAATGAGATGGTTGGTGCTGTCTGTCTAAACTATGTGGCTGGTCATGCATACAAATATATTGTGTATGCTCTGTGTGCCTGCTGGGAATACACCTCTAGCCTTGGTACTCACGGGAGCTGGGGACGTGCAGCAGCAGCAACAGCCTCATCTGCCTCAATCTGCTGCGTTCAGCAAGATTTTCCCCTAACGAACTGATGTTTTACTCACTGAAAAGGATGTAATCATAAGATGTGAGGGGCTGAGATCCTTGTCTCAGAAAATAGTAACTAGCTAGATAATTTTAAAAAGACTATGAAACTTACCCCTTGTGCATAAAGAGGTATTTTATACTTCATGCTCCTTAAAGAAAAAATAAATAAATAATACTCGGGACTTTAGCCTCTAAAGATTTATCCCATGGATTATTTATTAGTATCTAACGTTATCTCTTATCAAATAGCAATCTTATGCTTGTTGTCAACAAGGTAATATTTTGGAAGCCTGTGACTGAGCTATTTAATCAGTTTCACATAAGGCAGACACCTGTGGCTTTGAGCAGTAAGCACTGGTCTCCCCTGCCAGATACAGATAAGGGATGGCTTGTTTCCAGTGCACACGCTTTGATCATATTTACACGGGTTCTCAAGGACACTGTTCTCATTTCTGTGTTTGTGGCTTTAGTGACATTGGGTATGAATCTGCAATATCCACCCCTTCGTAACTTCCCCTTTGAACTCCAGAAGCAGTAGCTACAGACAGCAAAATCAGACAAGTTAATCATAATGGTATCATGGCCAAAGACCGCTTTGTTGATCTTGAGCCAACTGATAAGGATGCACAGCCCTCTGTGCACCTCAGGTTGGGTAACCATTAGCTAGGTTCACTTCTGTGGGGGAAATTCACTGCCAAAAAAGATGTTTTGGAGCAGGCTTCATTGCAGCCATCCAGAAGAGAAAACATGGATCAACATCAAGCAGACATACCAGAATCATTTCTACAGTGCATGTAGCATTGGAGTACCAATGGTTTCCAGCTGAGCACTAGAACTGTTCATGACCTGGCACTCTTCATCCATCTTCTTCTAGCCAAGAGGAACAAGCACGCAGCAAACAAGTGCCTAATCATGTAGTGGGGTACAGTTACATCCTGCACTTTCTTCAGTGGAGAAAGAACCGAACAAGTCCTCCTATCATAGATTGATTCATCAACCCTGTTTACACACACACCACTAGCTTCCTAACTGACTACATCAAGTTAAAAATAAACAACAACAAGAAAGCAGAAGGTTGCTGTTTATAACCACAATAATTTCAGTGATCATATTTATAGTGCAAATGACTGAAGCCGTAGGGGAAGCTGAAGGGTAGCGAACCACACCGCGGTTACAGGAATAAATGACTGAGTTGGAAGGAGGGAAGAAAACAGGGTTTCAGATGTATAAATTGATATTCCAGTTTCACTGTTGACAACAAGGTGTGAAGTAACTATCTTATTAACTAACAGAGAATTTGAATTTTCCTAGGATCCTGTAAGGGAGGCTCTCTTCCTGGGGCTTTCAGAAAGGATTTGCCCCTCTGCAGAACAGAGTACAACTGCCGTGCTTGAAGAAATTCCCAAAGAACTGTTGTTTCTGAAAAAGCCAACATAAAGCTCCAGCACAGGGCAGATATTCTTTTGGGAAGTGGTACTGATAGCTATTTAATCAAGCTGCAATTCTCTTCCTAGACTTTTGAGAGAGAAGTTCAACTTCTGCATTCACGTGAGGATGCGTGTTCAGAAGAAACGGATAGTTCCTTGTCAGCTGATATTATAACACAGATTTTCAGGGTATGGTGTGCACTAGGTACCAAACTAAATCCCATACGAGCAGCAAGTAGGACTTGACTTATGACATATTCTGCCCCAGTTTAGGCAACTGCTAATTGGCTGAGATTCTGTTATCCAAGCAATAGCGTCTTCCTGACTCCTATGTACTTAAGGGTGTTGCCTCATGCTCTGAGGAGATTGCCAGGCAGTGGAAATGACTTTCCTCGACTTGTTGATATCAGGGTTATACACAAAGGCCACAAGTGTGTAGTGGCCAGTGCTGCTTGTTGCTGAAATACTTAAAATTCACAGTAAGAAAAACAAAGATGTACAGAGGTTTTTTGGTGCTTCACACCAGCGCCTGCCAGACTCACTTTATGCCTCAGCATTTCTTCTGTGGCTGATAACATAGCTCATAGAAAAAGAAATGTCTAATGCTTCCTGGGAGCTTAAACAACAGCTGACACATAATGAGTATGTCACAGTGCGGGTGATGGTTCTATGTCTGCTCTTTGCTACCCAAGGAAAACTCCTCATCTTGATCTACATAAAAAAAAGTTGTCCCACAATCACAACAGTGCAGTTAAGATGGGATAACATACAGAAATTGTCTCAGACTGACTCATTATCAGTTTGTGATGAACACCTTCTTATGTTGAAGTTTCCCACTGAAGAGAACAAAAACGATAAAATAACCTGCCAAACTCCTGCACTGACTGCTGTACTTTAACTTGATGAGGCTACTGAAGCACTGATTTTTCAGAAGCATTGGTAAGGTCTTCATTAATCAGCAGTGTTTATAAGGTAGAACTGAAAATATGTATATATTGCGAGAAGAAGATTCAGAAAATAGTGGTGCTCACCATTCAAGCACACAGGAAGGCCAGGAATCCACCTATTGAATCGTCACCTATACCAGATCAGTAAAAATATCAGTCTGTAGAGACAAAGAAGAGTCCTCCAACTGATTCCCAGCACAAATTGATTCCTTCAAGAAATAACCCAAACAAGACAATGACCTAGCAACTGAAAGAACAATATGAATGCCTGGGTGAGGATTGTCAAAGGAAAAGAAGAAAGGCTCATAGAGTTATTTTTCTGGCCTGACTTCCTCTTATAAGAATGTACTTTCAATACAAATGCATATACAGAAGCCCCAAGTCATGTGTTAGTAATATGGACACAAGTACAGCAGGATCTGGAGCACTGCAATATCAAAATATCATAAGCATCAATTTTAAACACGAAATAGAGAAAAAGAAAAAAACACAAACATAATACAGATCTGAAAATGAGCAAATAAGTACAGTGCAAAATTCCACAGTGAACTGTGAAACAGACCAGAGACAGGAGATACAGAAAGTAACAGAAAAAAAGAAGGGATTAGAAAACAATGTTGGAGTCAGAACTCTGTAGCTAGGGCACTATTCCAGTGAGCAGGACATGTGGGGCTAAACCTCAATGTGAGGAAGCAGCAACTGGACTCAGTTTTAGCTTTGTCCAGAAAAGGACTGTAAGCACATTGTGCCAAAAAGGTTTGAAAGCAGCAGCAAAAGTTAAGCATATAAAGAAGGTATTACAAATGCCTGCATCTATAAAAACGACCTGTGGCTTTGTTCCAGCCATGACTTACACATCTCCTCAGGCATGCCTGAGCCCAGCAGTGCTCCTGCCACAACTGGAGCAGGCAGCATTCCCTGACAGACATCTCAGAATGGCAATCCAGGCACTATGCTGCACAGCATATTAAGGTTTTAATTCTGTTCCATGAAAACCAGGTGCCCAGAATTCAAATTTTATAATGCCGAGCCTTAATCTGTAATGCCTTAATCTGATCCAGCCCCAGTGGACTGGACTCCAGCAATGATGTTTCAAGCAACAAACACTGCAGAATCTTATTAAGAGTGGAAAGTTCTGTGCGTGTTTTAGTACTGAAAGATTATTTGAGAAGATCTCAAATCAGGATACATCAGGATAAGGATGGCAGTTATTTCACTAAACTTCAGTGGGTTCAAATTAATAGATTGATTCGAGCTTGAGAACTGTAGCTACAGTGTCCACTTGTGCTTACAGTTACAGACTGATGCTTTAGAAGAACAAGTTCTTATGGAAAAACTCTATCAGCAATGAAACATAAGAAAAATTAGCAGCCAGCAGTTCATCACATGCAGAAGTATGCAAACATTGGGTCATGGGAGACTGACCTTCGTGTAAATTAATGGAGGAACCCCCCATGACAGTAGGGCAACCTGCTCTGGAGTTGCAGAAGTGTAAGAAACTGGTGGGAATGAAAGCCCTGATGGCTTTCTCCCTGTGCATTAATGTCAGAGGAGGAAGAACAGGCAGCTGAAATAACTCAAATAATTCCTAGGGATCTTGTATACTCCAGTTCAATAGTCAAACTGACATCTACAGTACATGCACACACCACAGTCATTATAATTGTGTTATTCCTGGAGGTCTACTGTTCTTGTATTACTCAGCTAAAGGTCTGGTGTTACCACAGACTGTCTGGATACACTCAAGAAGTAGCCAGGAAAGTTACCACAACATAAACACTTTAGTCGCTATGTATTCAAACTGGAGACTCAGGGACAATGGTACTTTAAGCCTTATTAGCTACGCATTACATAAATCAGACACAGTTTGGGCCTCAGCATTTCCCCAAGCAATTCTAGTTGCAGCCTGTCAAGTTTATACTACCTGTGGCTGCTACAGCCTCATAGGGCTACAGTCCCAGCTCAATAACAACCAGTGTAATCAAAGTGAAAGCTGAACAACCAGCTCAGCTAGATCAGCCAGTGTAGGGAAATCAAGACAACAACAACAAACCCAGAACATCAACACCTAGCACAGAGGCTTGTGTTCCTTAGGGGAAAGTTTCCTGGGACACAGAAAAGCAGTGGGCTCCCTACCTCAGACTCCGCTGTAGAAAGGCTTAAGAAAATGAGCAGGCAAACCATGTGTTTTTGGAACATTTCAGCACCCTTGGGGACAAAATGCTACACCTCCGGAAAGCAGTGTGCCAAAGATATGATTTGAACCACAGCAAGAGATCAGAATGTCTACCAAATGGCAACACTTGATGGCTGCTTAGTGCCCTAAGTCTAAGATCTGACAGCCAGAACCCAACAGAGCCCCTAAATAAGCACCCACCTCAGAGAACCAGGCTAAGTTGTGGCAAAGGCTGGGAAGGCTTCAGTCTTTCCTGCAGAATTCCCAGTATCATGCTCAGTCATTTTTACCTTTCTAACTGTAAGTATATTAAATAAGTTTCAAGCAAACTTACCCTGCCCACAGAATTTTGTAGAGCATGACTAACAAAAGCACACTAACACTCTGGGCAGATCACTCAGGCAGTAGTAGCATGGTGTAGTGATCAGAGCTTAAGCCTTGAAGTTGTCAGTAGATTTTTTCCTGTTGGACTTAGAGCTTTCCTTTGCTGAAATGTGATTCCATTAATACCCCAATATTGCCCCAGTTCCCCCCACAAATCTAATTTTAAGCTTAATGAAGCTTTTAGCATGATACTGCTGAGCAAGGCCTTCAGGTCTATACAATGAGGTATATGCTATCTCAAACCAACATGCTTTATCAGCTACCAACAGCTGCTCTGCTTGGGTGAAACTCCACACACTCCCTACACTCCTTCCATTTCAGAGATGCTTGGCAGTGCTCTGCATATCAATCAATAAAACAGTTCAGTTCAAAAGCACTGCTAGAAGCAGTACTGGAACAAGTATCTTGTGTCCTGAGAATGCATAGAATAGCCATAAGCCAAGTATGACGAAATGTGACCATGACTACCAGAGGAACCCTGAGAACAGAGCTGATCTCCAGCGAGTTCATTCAGTATAAGCCACACGCCTGAAGCTGTGCCTTTAATCACCTTACCTTTACTGTTCCTACAGCAGCTAGCGAAGCAGCGTATGACCTGTGAAAGTTCTGTAAGAGAAATAAAGACATCTATCACTCAGAACACATTCTATTACACACTGAGTAGACGACACTTCAAAAGTCTCTCTGAAAATCTGTCTTCTTTCGTGAAAACTTCATGAAAAAAACCAAAAACAAACAAAAAAACAGCTATAAAACCAAGCCAGCAGCCAGACCTGGGTCCAGACCTCAGCCTTCCCCAACCAGACCAACATCTGCAACAGATACAAGAATTATGAAGGTACTTTCTGCTGAGTCACCACTTAGTAACGACAATAAGAGCACTTTTTCCATAATTACCTACCCTTATTTTACTACTATCTAACGTCCTGCCGCAGCTGCCGGCCCCCTGGCACGGCGGGGCGCGGTGCACGCAGCGCAGCGGCTTCCCCTCATCCCTTCAGCGGGGTCCCAACGCTCCCAGAGCCCTCAGACTGGAAGCCGAGAAACGCCGAGTGCGGCAAAGGCACGGCTCTGCCCCTCGCCAGAACACGGGACAAGGCACAGATCAGTCGAGCTGCCGGCAAGGCTGGGAAGACGCGCGTGCCGAAGCTAGCGCTAGGCAGGGAAGCAGCTATCGCAGCCACCGAACGCCTCCTCGCACGGCCGCTCGGAGCCACGCGGCCCGCGCCGACGGGCAGCACGCGAGGAAATGACGGACCCCCTCCGCCTCCGCCGCTTCCCCCCTTCACGTTCGCGGTCCGCCCGCGCTCGGCGCACCGCCGCCGGTCCCGCAGCTCGCCGCGCACCGCATCCCCTCGGCGACCGCGGGGCCGGCGGGGAGGCGGCCGGGGCGAGGGGGCTCCACGGTTCTTCCCCGCCCGGGGACGGCCGAGCGGCAGCCGCGGGCACCGGGAGGGCGCGATGCCCGGCGGCGCTGCCCCTGAGCTCGGGGTCCCCCCGCGGTCGCGCCTCCCCGCTCTCCGCTCACCTCCTCCCGTTAGCTCCTCGCAGCCGCCCGGCCCGGCACGGCGGCCGCGCACCCAAGGTGAGCGCCCGGGGCGCGGGGCGGGAGGCGGCGAGCGGCCAACTCCGGCCCCCGCCCCTCCTCCTGCCGGCAGCGGGCGGCCGCGGGCGCGGCTGGGACTCGTAGTCCGCCCGCCGCCGTCCCGAGCCGCTCGCGCTCCCGCTGCGGCCTACACGTCCCGGCGTGCCGCGGGGCGGGCGGT
This sequence comes from Phasianus colchicus, assembly GCF_987193195.1. Taxonomy (NCBI): domain Eukaryota; kingdom Metazoa; phylum Chordata; class Aves; order Galliformes; family Phasianidae; genus Phasianus; species Phasianus colchicus. The sequence goes on from NC_143436.1 coordinate 13,712,759, forward strand.
GCCCGCGGCCTCAGGCGCCTCAGAGGTGCCCGGCGGCCTCAGCCGCCAGCGGGACGGGCTGCGCTGGGCGGCTGTCAGTGGGAGAGACATCGGGCGCTGTGGGGACGTAGCTGCCGTTCCTGGTTTTTTGTTTTTGTTTTTTTTTTTTAATTATTATTTCTGTTTTATTTTTTTATAACCTGCCTCATGTTCTCGCTCCCCGCTCCGCCGGCAGCGGGAAATGGCGGGCTGAGCCCTCACAGCAGGTGCGGGTGCGTGGAGCCGGCTGTGGGAGCCCCGGCTTTACTTCGGGGTTTATTTTTGTTTTCCAGGGTTGTTTTGAAAAAAGCGGGCAGCAGTGTTAGAATCGTGCAATCATTAAGGTTGGAAAAGACCTCTAAGACCACCTGGTCCAACCATCAGCCATCCCGCCGTGCCCGCTAACCCACGTCCCTCAGTGCCGCATCTCCACTTTCTGAGCACCTCCAGGGATGGTGACTCCACCACCTCCCTGCGCAGCCTGTGCCAGTGCACTCACCAATTGTTCCTAATATTCAACCTGAACCTCCCCTGGTGTAACCTGAGACCATTACCTCTCATTTTATCACTGTTATTGAGGAAAAGAGTCTGACCACCCTCCCCTCTCACCACAACCTCCTTACGTGCAGTTGGAGAGAGCCATAGGGTCTCCCCTGATCTTCTCCAGACTGAACCATCCCTTCCCTCACCTGCTCCCCATCAGTCCTGTGCTCCAGAACCTACACGCTTCATTGCCTTTCTCTAGACATGTTCTAGAGCCTTGATGTCTTTCTTGTAGTGAAGGTCCTAAAACTGAACACAGCACTCAAGGTGTGGCCTCACCAGTGTTGAGTACAGAGGAGGAGCAATCACCTCCCTGACCCTGCTGACCACACTATTTCTTATACAAGCCAAGATGCCATTGGCCTTCTTGGTCACCTGGGTACATTGCTGGCTCATGTTCAGCCAGCTGTCAACTAACACCCCCAGATCCTTTTCCTTCATGCGGCTTTCCAGCCACTCTGCCCAAGTCTGGAGCCATACATGGGGTTCTGTCCTTTTAGAAGTATACTACATACATTAGGCATCAGGCACAGACATGTGCCAGTAATGAAAATGAACGCAACAGAAAAAAGGTCTGAAGTGTTTCTTGTTGATCAAACACTTGAACAGGCTCACAGACACACTTCTTTTTTTCATTTTTAAGGTGCAGATTTTTGCTGCCTCTGTCTGAGAAGTGCACCTCGCCAGCCAGGCCTCAGCAGTCTGGGTGGCTGGATGTGACTTTGTGTTCATTTCAGTTTGTAGAGGATTCAGAGCTATTCAGTACCTGAAGAAGTCCTACAAGAGAATTGGAGAGGGACTTTTTGTACGGGCAGGTAGTAACAGGATGAGGAGAAATGGCTTTAAACTGGAAGAAGGCAGATTTAGACTAGATATTAGGAAGAAATTATTCACTGTGAGGGTGGTGAGACACTGGAACAGGTTGCCCAGAAAGGTGTGGCTGCCCCCTCCCTGGAAGCAGTGAAGGCCAGGCTGGATGGGGCTGTGAGCAACCTGGTCTTGAGGGAGGTGTCCCTGCCTAAAGCAGGGGTTGGAACTACATGATCTTACAAATCCCTTCCAGTCCAAACCAGTCTGTGGTTCTATGATTGCCTTGTGAATAAGTAGGAATAGTAGTGAGATGTCCACACTTATCTCAGCCTTTAGCCCTTGATTTATAAACGTATTACAATACAAACATACATCTCTCTGTTACACAGGAGAAAATGTTTTCACCCATCTCTGATTCTTTGAGATTTGTTTTTCTAGCTTGAGATGAAAGATGATAAATTTTGAAAGTTCTTATGCACTGACACCTTGACAAAAAATGTAGAAATGAGTGTCCACTGGAGTGTACTATTTTGAAAACCCTAAAATGATTCCCTCTCAAATTGGAGTTTTTTGTTGTTGATGATGTTGTTGTTGATGTTGTTTTTTGTAGCTTGAAATTATAAATTAAATTAATTCAAACTGAAGTATGGTCCTTTCAGTTTTGTCAAACTGCAAAATTTCAAGGTCTGAACATTTCAAAAGCTGCTTTTTAAGTAAGAGGTTTGTTATAAACAGTCTTCTCCCCAAGAGAGTGTAACAAAAAGGCATTTTGAAGGAAAAAAAATCAGAGTAATAGAAATGCACCACATTCAACAATCTTCATTTAGGGTGGTGCTGGATGCTGGGGATCAGCAGATTACAGAACTGGAGTAAATAGAGGTACTTCGGGAAAGATATCTTTCTGATGCAGTTTTGCTTATCCAAAAGTTTGTCTTTTTTTGTACTGGGACATCAGTAGAATGTGTGAGAGCAGAGGTGCAATGAGCTTAGGGAAGGGAAGTGTGACATCACCTTTGATGTACTAAAGTTCTGAACTGCTTTATTACCAATAAAGCACACGTTGCAGTAACACACTACAGATAGAGCTGTAGAACTGGAGTTAGTACAGAATAAATATTGCACAAAGAAGAGGGAAAGTAGAAAACTTAAACAGGGAAATAGCAGTGTAAAAATTTTCCTGCTAGAAAATCCACAAGAGTATAAATCATTTTAAACCTTACAGTAATCCACAGTGAGATTTATATTAAACTCATTGTGTCAATAGCTGTGTTTAAATACATGAGCTAAAGCTGGTTTTAATTTCTTGTGTGCATTTCAACGTGACCAAAGGGAATGTTAATAGTTCCTTTTCTTGCTTCTTTCCAGCATTGTCTGGCAGTCTGGGAAGAGACGCTTCAATGCTGAAGCGCTGAATGCAGGAGAAACAACATGAAAAGTAGATGTTTGGTCAAAGCAGAAGATGAGAGGAGAAGTCAGAACAGGAAAAACAACACGGGCAATTGGAGAGGCTGAAACATTCCTTTGGAGGTGTGTTGTGGGCAGCCAGCTCATCACACACACTGCCTGTGCTGGGTAGTGACAGGGCCCTAGTGCAAGCAGCAAGGCTGCGGAGCAGTGGGAGGACACAGGGAGCTGCAAGGTGCTGCTGAAGGTCAGACCCAGCGTTCACTATCTGCAGCTTCAGGCATGGGACCATGCCATTCTCAGCTTCTTTCTTCCTCAAGCAGTCAGTGATGGGGACTGTGGTCCCGGGAGCCAGATGGGTGGGTGTGGAGACTTCTGGCACTTCTCATTGGGGTGGGCTTCCCATGCAGGACAGATGGCAAACTGTCCTCTCCCTTTCTAGACCCAGCAGACTTCTTTTGGTTCAACTTCATAAGGCAGAACAAGACTTGTGCATTTGGTTGCGGAGCCTCATGAACATCCTAGAACAGGTCAAACTAGTAAAGTGGAGGTGGACATTTACAGATTGAAGTAAAGCGTGTTAAGATTGATGGGGATTTTCCTGATTTCAGTGGCAGTTGGCTTAGTTCTCCAAGCACTCATGTTAATTAGTGACTACCTGTGTCCTGTACAGATACATTACTCATGTCAGGCTTTATCATTGTGTGTAATAGCAGGTATCCTAGAGGAGGATATTTCCCTCTTCACCATGAAAACTTCCTTGAAAGTGTATAAGTGCAAATGCTTTAAAGTGTCCCCTGAGAAAGACTGGATTTTAAACAAAGCTGTGTGCCTGTTAGTTTGTATGGAGTGACAGATACAAACCAGATGAGTAGCTTTGCATGTGCTGCTTCTAGACAGTTGGAGCAGTGTGTCAGCAGAAGGCTGTCAGTGCATAAGGAAAGGAGGACCTGGGGCTACCAGCCAGCTCATGCTGTCAGCAGCAGCCTAACATAGAAGCACCCACTAAATCCATCATTCTGCCCAGTGCCTTTGGTCCAGCAGCAATCAGGACAGAAGCCATGCCCTTCTGCAAGAATTTCTTTGCCACAAACTCTTTGACAAATCTCCTCTGAGCGGTACGTAGCACAAACCCAATAGTCCCTCTATTTTTTTTTCCCCTTTCCACTAAAAAGGCTTTATCAACTTGTTTTCTTTCAAAATAAATACAGATTCAGACTATTAATCCAGCAGTTACTGATGCCCTCCTGAATAGAACTCCTCCACTCTTGAAATGGTGTTTTTACTGGGCACTTGTTTGATGGGCACTGGCTCAAACTCTTCCCATCAGGCTCCGGGACAATGAGCCATGCCTACATTCTTAGGGCAGCTGCCAAATCAATCCCTTACTGGTTTAATTTGGCCTTGAGACTCCCTCAGCAGCCTGGGTTTGAGGTCAATCTTTTATAGAATCATAGAATGGTTTGAATTGGAAGAGATTTGTAAGATCATGTAGTTCCAACCCCCTGCTTTAGGCAGGGACACCTCCCTCAAGACCAGGTTGCTCACAGCCCCATCCAGCCTGGCCTTCAGTGTTACCAGGGAGGGGGCATCCACACCTCTCTGGGCAACCTGTTCCAGTGTCTCACCACCCTCACAGTGAACAATTTCTTCCTAATATCTAGTCTAAATCTGCCTTCTTCCAGTTTAAAGCTATTTCTCCTTGTCCTGTTACTACCTGCCTGTACAAAAAGTCCCTCCCCAGCTTTCCTGTAGGCCCCCTTCAAGTACTGGAAGGGTGCTATGAGGACCCCCAGAGCATTCTCTTCTTGAGGCTGAAGAGCCCCAGCTCTCTCAGTCTGTCCTTGCAGGGGAGGTGCTCCAGCCCTCTGATCATCTTCGTGGCCTTACTCTGTACCTGCTGCAACAGCTCCATGTCCTTCTTGTGTTGGTGGCCCCAGAACTGGATGCAGCACTCCAGACGGGGTTTCATGACAGCAGAGTAGAAGGGCAGAATCACCTCCCTCAACTTGCTGGTCATGCATTCAAGCCCTTGTTGAGCTCACACCTGGTTAAGCCTTGTGGTTCCAGAGCTGAACTAAATGGGGTTCATCTGCCATATGCTGTAGTTTGCGGCCCTTTGGATGGCTGCTAGTGGCTGGCAGTGTGGCTGCTGCTGAGCGTCCTGCAGTGGAGCCTCAAGCAGATCCTGCTTGCCCACTGATGAATAAACAGTGAGATGGTGCTGGGGCAGCAAGTCTACCCAGTGGCATTTGCTCTGACGGGTTAGCAACTGAATGAAACATAGAACATATTTATAGCTGCTCTTGTGTTTTTTCCCATGTGTTTTCTTTTCTAGACTAAACAAACTCTCTACTTGGAAGATTGCGGTCCTATGGGTCTTGTTTTTACAGAACACTGTACTCTGAAATCTCTTCAGCTTGTTTACATCTATATTTAAGTGAAAGGCTCAGCAGCCAATAACTGCTGTCTAATTTAGCAGCACTGACAACTGCATGGGTGTTTTCAGTGTTTTACCATAACTGCTTCTACTGATACAATGCAAAATGACATTTTTTGATATATTGTGTGCTGTTGATTCTCTTCCCCTGGTTTTGCTGTTAAGCCAGGTATTTACTCAGTGTGCAGGTACCTAATTTCCTTTTTGACAACATATTGTCCTTTATTGTATTTGGTTTGTTATTTTATTCCTAACCATTTCTCTAAATTGTTTTGTTCATACAAAGCCTCAGTCCTTTGTTCATACAAAGATTCAGTCCTTCAAAAAACTTGTGCTCCACTCTTTTCTTATGGCTGAGGTAAAGTCACCAGCTTTGAATGAAGCAAGCTCAAGAGAAGACTAGTTAAAGGCAAAATTATGGTAACTTTTGTTTTCCATTGTTCCAGGAACACCAGCAGGCAAGAACATCATTCTTCTATAGTATTATTTCATCTCTCTTACATTTTCCTTATTTTCCTGGAATATGGGTTCATGTGCTGTTGGGGAAATGGGAGAGACCATAAGGCATCCTGAAGGTATCAGCATTCATAGTTGCACACGGCAAAGTTTTATATCGGTAGATAAGCTTGTCAGTACATTTTATAGCACTGTCACTGGTTTATTGCCATTGATTATGTGATGTGTCACCCTTGCTACTTTGCAAGCTATTTAACATCAGATGATTCATTACTTTCGGTCACATGAGAGGAAAAATAAAATAGTGCGTATACTGAATACACTGCATGTGCATGCTGCTGCGTGCTGTAGGAATGGAAGAAAATTAAGGATGAACTTCATGGAATTTGGAAAGGACAAACAACAAAATCACTTGGAAATCTACCAGTGGGGATGATTTTCTTGAGATAAGCATGTCTATAGTTTATAGTCCGCTCTAATGAGATGCGTTGAGGGATTCCTCTGTGGTCATGATTGCAAACACTATTCAAGAGAAATAAATACGATTGTGAAAAGCAGCTTCTCTGGCTATGCTGGCCTCTTCCCTGGAAAGTGAACTCAGACTATTTGTCTCTTTGTATCTATCTTGCTGTCTGTAAAATAAATGAATTCCTTACCCTAGCAACACAGTAGCTGCACATGAATTTAGTCTGACATATTACTCATGTATTGGCATATTAGGACAAATAAGATTATCTTAAAAAATATGAGTGTTTGTTAATATCTTGCATTTTTGTTTGTTTAATGGGTGAAACTTTCTATTACAATATTTTAAAATCTCTTGCACAAACATTAAGATATTATGTCCTTTAATAAAATCATTTATTTCTTCCTGTTCTTTCCCTGAATAGATCCTTGTTTGAAGTCCTGAAAGCACATGAGCTGGGCTCTTGCAGCAAGTTTCCTGTTTTGCCAAAGGCTGGTTGCATAATTTTGACTAAGCCAAGGTTTTTTGGCAATTTTGACACTGAATGACCTGCTTTTTTTTTTTTTTTCTGTACTTCTCAGGTTCTATTGACCAAAAAACTCAAAAGTTAAATACATTTTATGTATCTGGATTGGTTTAAAACAAATGCTGTACTCATTCAAACCAGTATAGTGCCAAAACCAGTGGCCAGAAGCAGATGTGCAAGAAGATTTAAGGGCATAACATGTGTACAATATTTTGCTTTGATATTTGTCCATTCCATACCTGCCCCTGCCATCATTAGTTGAGGAGATTTCCTGAATGTGTTGTGGTTTGCTTACTTAGTAACCTGCATGGATTTCTCTTCCAAGTACTCATTAGTCTCCTCTTGAATCTCAGAAAACATTTCATAACTGCAACACAATTTATCAAGGCCTGCCATGTATGTAATCTCTAATACTACGTGAAGAAATAGTGGCTTCTATCTTTTTTGAGCCAGGCCCTTTTTTTGCTGTGTGGTACTCAGAGCTTGGAAACACTGATTCACACCAGTATCTGTCCTTGGACTTGTGCCATATTTTCATCCTGAATGGTATTATGCTTGGACAAAGCTGTGAGGTGTAAACTGATGCCATTGGTGCACGACACCTCTACATTGGGTTTGAAGATAAAGAAAAGTGAGTGTGTGTATTGGTCGATGGTCCCAATTCATTCCTTGCACTGGGACAAGCTCCAGCAAGCCTGGGAAGATTCTCTGTTTGCCTCTGCAGATACTGCTGTTTTCAAAGTGATGTGATGTACTAAGTATAGATTTAAAAAAATACCATCAATATTTGTATTACAGTCTAGATATTTAGTAAAAGAATTTGGTTTATGATTTCTTGGAAAGCCTACCCGGCTCGAGAAGTCTAACATCAGAGTCATTTGTTGACATTATTTTTATTGAAGCATGGATCTTTAGCTTGGTTCACCATAAAGTGAAGCATTTTATTTATGATAATAGACAGTTTAGGGCTATAGGGGCATTATAACGTTGCTGGTGTAAATACAACTTTATCAGAAGATACAAACATGACCCGCAAGAGAAACAAACACCTAAGAGAACACAATGAAACGTTCACTGTTTACAAATCACTTCATTACTACAGACACCAAATGGCAGTTACTGTAAGTAAATCAGTTGCAGAGAACTGACTACATTTAGAGAAGGAAACGGGAACTTCTGTTTGGGGCTTCATCCACAACTGCTTAGTAGAAAAAGGTTTCATGTCAAGCATTCTTTTTTTATCCACAAAACAATGCTAACCAACAGACATATAAAAGAATAGGACTGAAAGATATCAATGTCTTTACAACTACTTTTGCAATTATCTTCTTGATTAGGTACTTTGATTTTTTAATACATTTTGTCAGAAGGTAAATAGCCCAAAAGTCAGCAGCAAAAATATTACAACAACAAAACAAGTAAATATAGTGCCAATGTGTCATTTTGTAGAATACAAAGAGGACAAACAATGATAACTTAATCATATAAAATGACACAGAGCTGAAATACAGTGCACTTAAATACCTATGTGACAAAAAATGTTAAATTCTGTACTTAGTATGTACGTTCTTAAACATAAAATCTGAAAAGTCTTTGTGCTTAAACTTTTTTTCCTGTTAAACAGAATTAGTTGCTTACTTCCAATACTGCCACTGTAACTGATATTACAACAGATCACAATTTTCACAGACACGTCAACATTAAAACATTTACCTATGAGAAAATAAGTCACTTCTCATTAGTTCACAGTGCGAAAAAGTGGTGTATACTCTGTCTTGAGAAAGGCTTTCAGTTATTCATCAAGCCAGTTGCAGAAAAGTCCTGAAACCAGATGCAGTGCTAGGTTTAAAGAATGGAAAGCAACACATCACATGTTGGGAGGAAAAAATAAATTTCTCATTTCTTCATGGATATCGTCTAAGTGACCTTCGTCTTCTGTTGTAGAAATGCCTGAGCCCATGTTGCCGTGAAAAATTCATCATGTAATTTTGTTTGCGAGTGCTGTTAAAATCAAAGGGCGAGGGGAGGAAGAGAAGAATGTCAGTTTGTTATAGGTACTTAAATTGCTTCTGGAGCAATGAGCTAGTGGGACAGATTCTTCTTGTTTCTTGCATAATTTTTGAAGCCCATGTATGTAGTGTAAAACACACCTTTGGTACAACAAGGTACAGGGCAATCGAGAATCTGTCCCACTTTGCCTTTTATTTACAGTTCATTATGTTGGAGAAAAGTTAAGAGCTTTCTGCTAATTAAAGCTTGAGATGTGTGGAGCCATATTCACTAAAGCTATATGCACTTCATACCCTCTCAATATAGGGTGTTTCTCTATTGCAGTCTTATACTCCAGTCACCTGTCTTAGAATATTGGTTGCTGTATCTTGAGAACAGAGGAAAAGCTTTACTTCATTATCTTCCATCTTTACCACAGAGGAAATGAAGTATAATGCTTTTATGCAGATTTAATATTTCCCTCCCCTGTACTCCTCATCTCAAATTGAAAAAAGATCTGGGAAATCAGCATCAGTGCATGGGAAGAGACCAGGCAGGAGACTGCATCCTGACCGCAGGAGAGACATGTGTTCACACCTGTGTGAAGAAGAATCATCTCATCTTGTTTAGGTTTCTGCTTCTACTGAGGGAAGAAAGAGCCATGAGAGGGCAGCAGCGCACAAGACTGCTCAGCTTAGAACTTTTGGTACCTGAAACCTATCTAATGCCAAAGGGCTGGATCCTACCTTCAGGTAGGTTGTCATTTATGAGTTTTCCCAGTCCATAAAAAGTAAATACGCTGTAATTGGTTACACTTTCAAGTGCATAAGCTTATTTTTAGTGAATATGGCCCTTAGGAAAAAGAAATAATTGCATGCTTTGCAAAATAAGTATGATCCTCCAAAGGCAAAGATACCTTATGCTTTGTACCATGATAATGTCATCTACAAAAATATGTGTAACAAAATTACACCCTAGAATCTCCATGATAAAATTAAATAAAAGCAGTTGTGTCAAAATCTAGGATGTAAGCTGCCCATAAATTGCAAGCTGTCTCCCAACTAGTTTGAAAATTTCTTCATCCAATTTCATGGAAAAATGAAACTACTGTTGTTTTGTTTGTTTGTTTGTTGTTTTTGCCACTGGAATGTACATACAAGAATGAAACAAGCCCAGCTCCAGATGACAATGGATGCATCCAACACAACTTTTTGCACTCTTGTTTAAGTTAGTGCTCTAGAGCATTTGAGTTTGACTTGTCCTTGAATTTCACATGACTTTTTCAATTGAAAAGTTCTGTGCTAATTTATAAGCTATGTGTGAGAGAGTGACAGTGGTCAGTTTGTATGGTCTTAATGCAACTTGGTAGCTTAAGTGCAAAAAAGCATCAAAGGCCAGCCTTAATTCTAATCACATACTCTGTGTAGCATCACCCTCAGTGAGCTCAGTGCCCCACACCAATCCCAACTGGCCTTGCTCCGGGCACGTGGCACAGAATGGAGCCTGGCAACGTGTCTGGCTGAAACATTTGCCCCTTTTGGAACTAGTTAAATTCAGGACTGAGCTTGGCCGTGAGATCCTCAGCGTAGTCAAAAAAAAACAAAACCAAACCACAAGCAGCCACGGCACAATGAGTTGCTGTCCTTGGTCCTGGCCCCACGTGATACCCTGCTGCCTTTTACTGCTCACATTCAGCTGCAGCTCAACGGAGGTTTTCACCATTTTGGACACCTCTAGGTATGCCTGACCTATATTTCACTTGCAGTGCCTAACCATTTTGTAACTGGCACGCATGTTGTGATGAGGACATTTAAAACTATGAACAAACACAAAAACGACAAAAAAAAAAAAAAAAAAAAAAAAAAAAAAAGAGGAAAAGAAATACATGAGAAAAGGAATAAAGGGTTACCTAAAATTTAAGTGATTTTTTTTTAATGTATATTCAGTCTGTTTTTGTTATTTTATGAGATGATCAAAATGTTACAAAGAAAATACATATTCCTCGTCTTGCACGGAACACCACAGCAGTGCAATGTGTGAAAAACAAGAAAAATTTAAACTCCCAAGAACTAAAGCTTTGTTTTTTTCGCTTGTACTGGCATGGTTCAAACTTGTTCTCACCAAAGGCTGAGGTAGGCTTCCCAGCTGCTGGATTGGATGCTACATACATAAAAACGTCATGTCTGCTATAGAAAGCAGCATGGTTTTCACTCTTGTTAGAGATAAGTTGGTGTATCCTATAAAATACAGTACAGTACCGTATTGTATTGTATAGTAGGTGTAGGCTGATATTCACAAAATAAGTCTATATTAATTTCTCTCTATATTCATGTCTATACAAATTCTCTGAATTAATTTTATTTACTGGTAGGAGAAGAAGCACTGGATTACAGAGACTTGTAGCACAGTTTATGAGGAGGAGTCACTCTGGCTCTTTAGCAGATCATTCTGACCATTGTATATTTCCTAGAGCATCATTTGAACTAAAGCCTGCAATTTAAAATTTGTGAAAATAGGACATAGCCAAATTCAATGAAAAAAATACAGTTAAAAAATTAATTTATTTAACGTCACTTATTTTTTCATGTTTTTGTTTTTGGCTGACAGGGCACAGTAGGAACCAAACAGAAGCAAAAATATTTGGATAACAAAGCCAAATCTGAAAGGAAAATAGCAAAGGCATGGTCTCAGGGCTACGCTTCTGTTGAATTTTGTGGCAGAATTACAAATTATTCATTAGGAGAGTCAAGAGAAAAGCAATGGGATCATTGGCTCTAGTGAGATCAAGACTTGAACCCGCAGCTCAGTCATGGTGTTGACTACTAGTGTCTAACTGCGGCAGCACGCAGCAGCACAGCTACAAGTAACAAGAACTACCTGGCACAATCTTAATGTGTGTCCAAGAGACATGCATGCCTATGGCACCACACAGATTCACTGACGTATGATACCTGGCCAAGGCTTCTGCTCTATAGTCATTAATTACAGAAAAAAGTGGGAATTCCCCCTTGGAGCTGAGAGACTGCCCATGCAATAGGATGGGTGCCCTCCATTTGTACAGTTTCTTGTGCTGCAGCTCCATGCTGCCGTAAAGTTGCCGTTGTCCAGTGGTGAGATGCTGAACACCTTTGGGTAACGTTAGCTATCCCTGATACTCCCTGGGGCAGAGCTGCAGGATCAGGGCCATAGAGAGCTGTGTGGCACATCTCAGAGAACACAGAGGATTTTCCATAGACCCTTCACCCATAAAACTTTGTGAAAGTACTGTAGCTGTAGCAGCAAGATATATTTCATATTGATTCAGGGAAAGTACTTACCTTATTCTAGTGTAAAACCAATGACAGCAAACAATGAAATACAACACAAGTTAGAAAATGCCTTTCAATGCATGCAGCACTGTGATTAGTCATAAAACCCTGATGAGGTTTAGAGGCAATATAGGATTTTTCATCTCTTTTGAAAATAAAAATTGAACAAATTATTTCCTGATATTTCAAATCAATGCTTATATTTTTATTTTCTATAAAATTCAGCATGCACTTTTTAGAAACATAATAAAAATGTCATAAAAGCACAGACTGCATCAGATTAAATTTGGCATAAATGTTGTGAATATTCAGATAATTACCTATTGTTTTAGTATTTCTGTTCTCTGTTATAACTGTGTTTGTACTTTAATTTAGATGCATTTTTCAAATAATTGCTTTTTATTAAAAAATAAAGCAGATGAAAATGCTTTTCCACATAAACACTCTTTGCTAGAGCTGGGATATATAATTTGTATTTTAATGTTGCAAAATAAGGATAAGCATCCTTTGCACCAAATACAACCGAGTTCCTCACTAAATCATTTGTGCCAAAAGTGTGAGAATATCTTGACAATGAAGAGCATGGAGTGATGGCCATGGAGGAATTCATTCTGTTTCCCAACAATTAACCATAATAAAGTAGGTGGGTAATATTACTTGCATTCATTGCACAGCTCCAATTCCCATGGATTACATCATGAGTTTTGGGGTACAAAGAAAGCAACACCAGACCATTAGTATTCAGTTTATCATTGCCCTTTTATTCTCAATATCTTTTATCAGAATTCAGATTTGAAGAAGTCAATAAAGGCCTTCCCTATATACAAAGAAATGGCAGTTCAAGTGCACATGCAAAGAAGGGTGTGGTATCTGTGCAGCAGACAGGCTGTGAGCTCTCCTTCAAGAGAGGAACAATGTGCAGATGAAATGCAGAGTTGGAAATGGGCTGTTCTTAGGGCAGAAATGCAGGGACACAAAAAAAAACCACTCTTAAGTCTGGAGTAAAATCCATTTTTTTTATCCTAAGAAGAGCCACAGTCATGGAGTCACGTGAGGGTTGTGCCCAAAGCTTTCTTTACAGCTGCAGAGAAAAAATGTGGCACTAAAAAGGAATTATCAGCACTAGCTTTGAAGGGACCTCTTGCTAACTAATATCTTCTTCCATCACATGATTCATACCAACCATAATTAAAATAAGTTGGCCAATGGTTAGTTGGCAAGATCGATTCAATGTACCCCATATTCAAAGCAGGTACTGTGTTGGAAAGAGGTGCTCAGTATGAGCACTATTTGTAGCTGCAGTACAGCATTAAAAATACTGCTTATTAATGAGCGATTCAAACAATTAGTTAAAAAGTGGGGTGATTCTAAGGAACGTACAAAAGCACTCATCCATATCTTATCATTGCTATCTGTTTTGCATGGACAAATCATCTGCAGGCTATTTTTCTCCCCAGCAAAAAAAGGAAGCAAACAGATTGCTTCCTGAAAATGTGTTTGCCGGTAAGAGGAGGATATCCCTTGATTCAGAAATCAATTAGACTGAACACTGCTGTGACACTGGCTATGTATCACCTGTGGGCTGCATCTGTGCTACGGCGTGGAGCTGGGCTCATGACAGAATTAATTTCAAATTTCTGGATAGCTAAGAAGAGTTGAGGTATGTAAACAGGTATCACGTAGTTGTCCCTGGGTGGACAGTCTCTGGGGAGGACTGTAAGGAGGAGCAGATATACTCCTCACATCAACTGGGGAATAAAATCATTAAAATCATGGGCAGTACTACAACACTACTGACCTGCTTTACCTGCAGCAGGTGCTTTCCTTACTTGCCTTCCTACTCCAGCCCATAGTCTGCCCAAGGTAAGCACAGCTAACTTGCCTTTGGGCTGAGGGAAAGCTGGCAGAGCTCTGCACACTGCTGGGTCTGCAGGCAGCCAAGCCGAAGAGGTACAGGGAGTATGGGAAAATGTTTGTGATTCTTCCACTACTCTCTGGGCTGACAAGATGAGTTGCATGGAAAACAAGGAATTTCTCTGTGGCCAAAACCACACCTCCTGTTACAGGTCAGCTTCTTGTCATAACGCCATACAGGTGTCTGCTGTGGTGACGTGGGTTTGTAGAGCACAAACAAGCATGAAACCCACAACATCTGTGAGCAGACCTCACATGGGGCCAAAGAGGATAATCTGGATGGTGGCCAGAGGGGTGTATGTACGTGTACATTAGCTGGAGTCCCTCAGGTGGGTGGAGGTGTGGCAAGGTTATGAGAGGACAGAGAGCGGGCTGTGTAAGAAACAGAGCATCAACACCTCCCAGAGCCAGGGGTGTTCCTGCCCTTCTGAGCCAAGGTCAGAGTGCCAGCAGAGGTAACTTCCAGTTTGAGAACTACAGAAGTTTCTTAAAGTATCTCAGTTTTAAGAAAAATAAGCCAGGCAGAAACTTACTGACTCCCTATAAAATCAATGGAAAATTACATTACAACATCACCCTGCTAAATGATTTTAGTCCAGGCCATGCATCTCTGCTGTGGGTGAAGAGGAGCACCCACTGTCTCCTCTCTAGATGGAGAGCTGACTCAGTGAGTCAGCCTGCTTGCCCCAGGGCTGGTGGAGTTTCTGTGCCTGGGGTGACATTTCCAGCACCTTCCTTTCTAAACCTCTGTTGTTGTTGGGATTTTTCTTTTTTTTTGTTGTTTGTTTTGTTTTTAAATTCTTTTCCAGTTCAAGTTGAACGGGGAAAAGCCCAAGAGAGCAGGCAAGGAAGACTAATGTGTCCAGAAAACAGAAAACCGCTGACGTGTTGGTTCTACTCACAGCATCTTACTTTGTATTTTAGGTACCTTCAGGCCCTTATACTACCAATGGGGAGAGGCAGAGAGACTGGCAGTGGCAAAGCATCTGCTGCTTGGAAGCTCAAGCTGCCTCTGATGAGTTTTTCTAAGACGATTCTTCTTCCTTGCCTACTTTTTTCTATTTCTTACAACCATTGAAAATCCAGAGATTAAGGCCCACACTGGTCATTGGAAAGTGAAGCAATATTAAGAATTAAAGCTAAGTCCTATCATTGTGATTCAGGACATGTCTTAACATAGCTGATAGCCCTGGTGTGTACAAGATCAGCTAGAGCTAGTGCTAACAGACAGAAGAAAAAAAAGGGAGGAGGCACTACCTGTCCACCTGGTTCCTTTCCTAGGCAAGGTGTGATTGCTTGCTATAGCATTTCTATTGTTTTTCCATTCTATCATAAAACAAATCTTATGATTGATTTGTCACAACTCAATTTGTCTGTTTTGTTTATAACCTGGCAATTTCATCGTCAAAGAAGTTCTTCAGAATTCAGCCTAAGAATTCCTTATTATAAATCTATCACATTCCTACTTATGCTTTCCAGGTTAATGGGTAATATTAGTCTCTATTTTTCCCCACGTGATTATTCCCTTTTTATTTTATTTTAATTGCAAGTCAGAAAGAAATTGAAATATTTCATAACCAGCAGTTCTCTTATCTATGGTTTCTTGAACATTGTGAACCTCCTGCAGGTTTATGATTTTTCCTGTCTTTAACTGTGCAGCATCCTACAGCCACTGATTAACTAAGGCAGGAATCACATCCATCCCTTTGTTCCTTCAAGCTTTAAGCTTAATGTTATGGAAGCAGAGCCCAGCAGGGTGTAAAAGCAGCAGAGCGTGTACAGTTACTCAGTGTTGGGACCAGTTTGGCTTGGAGTTGATATGAGTGCCATGCAAGCTGGTGCTGCTTGGTGGAAAGAAGTACAGGGCTAACTAGCAATCAGATAATCTACTTTTCTACTATTACAAAAAGTTACTTGCAGTTTCTCCGCTAATTCAGATTTAAAGACAAAAACCTTATAATTACACATTCTGGATGTTATTCAAGTCTGATGTCTCATAGTTGGTTTGTAAATTATTCAATAAAAGGAACGTTTGAACCTATCTATGGAGCAGGCACACCTCTTTCTGCCAACCACTGTCAGCGATGAGTTCCCGCCCGTGAAGCCACTAGCATTTCACTTCTACTGGAACTAAATTGTTAGAGAAAAAGCAGGTCATCTCTTCGTGGCGGAACACAGGAAAATGGGTTAGCTGCGAGCGAAACCCATCTTAATAGTGGGAGAACCAGGAGGGTGAAGACACTTTACTTGGTAAAATCTTGACAAGGGGATGAATATAGCTCGGACCATAGGAACCTGATATAGTGAACCCTGTTTCTGAACAGTATCCTTCTTACTAAAAAAGGAAATGAATAAGGCATTAGTTGCTAATGCAAATTTTTCAGAGGCACAACAACATTATTCTGTGCAAAGAGCAATACAGCAGACTCTTGTATCTTTGAAAGGATATAAATCAGCCTTACATGGCAGCACAGTAGTGAACAGAAATATCCTTTTTTTTATGCTGCAGCACAATATATCTCACAGTCATTGCTACACTACAGGAACACACAAACACTTGGTGGTGATAAAGCCCCGCTTTCCCTCCTGTGTTTTTCCATGAGGCACAACACCTACCCCTGCTGTGCCACATATTTCATTGCCATCTTAGCTGCTGCTGGTTGCAGTCAGGGCAAAGCATTAGCAAAGACTGATTCTCAAAGGCCTCCCTGGGCCAAAGTGATTCTTACTGAGCTTAACACTTGTGCCATGCTGGAGGTATTTCTGAGATGGGATGGGATGAGGTGAAGCTGATACTCACAGGATGACTTCTACGTGGTCCAAAGCCCACTGATCATGACCTGTTCCGTTGTGACGGGGCTGCCACCAGCGCAATAAGACTCCTTTCATTCGTGCCTCCCTGTTGTCACAAACACAAGAGCCTGTGAGAGCTCCAGACTACAAAGGCCTACACTTCTCTGTCTCCCCCTGAGAGGAGCTGACAGCAAAGACAAAGCATTATTTGTACACCCCTAAAATATAAAATATACCCCTAAAAAATACAGCACAAAATATTCAATGGTGAAAAATTGCACGCCCAAAAGGAAGAATTAAGTATACTTTCCTCTTATCCTTTAAACACATATCATGCTTTTTCCCAAGCATTTAATAACCACTCTCCTGTTCTTTCTTAATCAGCCTTCCCCTTAAACTTCCTTCTTTGCTTACCCTCTCATCAACCTGATTTTTCTTGCAGTGATGCAAAAATAGAGTCTTTCCTACCATAAATGTATCTTGTGCATTTAGACGTAATGAAATGTGACTGGGTACTCACAGGGGAACATTATAAGACACTCTTTGGGCTTGTATAAAGTCCTTTGGCTGATGCTGTGCAATTACTTGCCATGTAATTCCATTATTTACACTGTATTGGAGAAGCACTGCCTTGTCTACAGTGTTAGGATCACTTAGATTAGTATTGCAGCTGTCTGTTTGTGAAATGCTTCCAATTTGCAAAACGAACATGATTTTGCTGTAAAACACAGAGAGAAAAGGTATTGTCAATATGCAAAAAAGTATCCAGAGAAGAACAATTGTACTTCCAGGTATATTGCAGTTATTAAAAATTTCAGGATTCTCAAGAATCATTACTTTTAACATGTAAAATAAGTTGTTCTCACATCTAAAACACAGCTCCTCTTTCAAAGTAATAGTTTGCTGTGTACAGCATATTTCCATATATTTGAAGGCAATAGATCCAATTTTACAATGTACCTGCACTCAAATGAGATATACAAATAGAACATGCAAGTGAATGTTTGAAAAGCTAAAAAGGGGCAAATAAAAGTTGAACAAAGTACTGAAAGGATTTCAAATGTTCTACCTAGGCATTCAAATAAGAAACAAAGAGTCTGATTTATGTCTGGCCCATTTGCTGATTCACTCTGCTTCTAATAATTCTTTAGACAGTTAAAGACAAAACAAGTCCAGAAAGCTGTCACTCTGTTAAGGGTCAGCACAGGCTGGTTACATTTGTTTTTCTGTGGCTAAAGAGATTTAACAGAAGAAAAAGATACTCATTTTCATTTCCAGGTGAATATAATTTTATTTGACAACTGAAACAGGAAAATGAGTCTGTAATTACTGATAGCATCTTCACTCATGACTGCCATTGGAGGCACATGCAAACGTGGCATTTGTTTTATCAGATCAGGCACTGGTCCAGGCAGTCTGGTGTCCAATCTCTGCCAATGGCTTCATCGTCAGTTCTGGCTTACAAGGCAGCTCTCTGTTGGACATGATGAAAACAGCTGACCTTTTCATTTGACATCGCTTCCTCCTCATTCTATCTCCCAAATCAAAGTCACAAAGCATTTTGTTTATCTGCCAACCACATCTGATGCATGGTAAAGCCAAATTAGTTTATCCTCTTCAGTACTGCCTCACATGGCTCCACTTGCATAGAAAGAACTTCCTTTCTCATGAGCTGCTGAAGGAACATTCTATGCTCAAAGTATTACCTTGCTCGGGTGAGATCCAGAGGCTTAGTCACAGCTTGTCGTACTTGACATCCATTAAAATAGAGTGAATCTCCATGGGCATAGGGTGCCAGCTGTCCACATCCATTCCCTATCACTCCCCCCTGAATGGTTTCCCAGTTTATTTCAGTGACTCTTTCAGATTCAAAATTATCTTTAATATAACTGGGTAGATCATGGCTAAAAACAGAGCAGTCATCACCTAAAAACGAAACAGCGAAGTTATAAAACACAAAGAAATGAAAATAATTGAGAAAATTCAGTTACAATCCATTGTAATTACATTCAAGTTAGTGGCTCAATACACAGGGTGACTACAGGCTGAATATGTTTCAGCAGATCCATTAATAGTGTGCACATTGCTGCACAGCATTCATTTTTATGAAACTGAAGCTGCCAATCTGTTATTTTTTACAGCAGTACAACTTCAAGGATTGCAATAGAGCTTCCCCCATTTTTCTTTGGTGCCAACATACGAAACCTCAAATTGATGCTTGAGGGGAAATGTCTTTAAAATTGGGAAGGAATCTGACCTCATAAAGTTATGAGACTGCCCTGGAAGGTTCTAAACACTTTGGCTCCACTCCCATAAAGCAGTTACGATGTAATGAGGACACAGGTACCATTAGACATGTGCTTATCTGGATTGAGGCATTAGAACAGAACACCCTTTTGTGATTGTGTGCAGAGCTAAATCTCCTACAGGTGCCATCAACTTCTGGACCCCATGTACACTTCCCCTGGGAGTGACTGCACCCTTGGAAGGAGTAGAAGTTTGCAAGCCATATCTGGGTAAGCAGGTAGCCACCTCCTGGCTTCAATGAAGATTGAATGGGCTTTAAGTACAGTGCCAGACAGCAGGGACTACTGATTCAATCCAGGAAGAATAAATGAAGGGAAGAGCTGTTACCTGCAGCCCTGTCAAATTATGAATTTAAAGTCTGTTACTCAAGCACTTCCGTGATGAATTAAGACAGGATATATCACTCTATCCTTTTGTTCAACTTTGGGCTATATTAGACTGCAGCAGTTGTATAAGAAAGAAAATGAA
This sequence comes from Phasianus colchicus, assembly GCF_987193195.1. Lineage (NCBI taxonomy): Eukaryota > Metazoa > Chordata > Aves > Galliformes > Phasianidae > Phasianus > Phasianus colchicus. Next base: position 13,732,201 of record NC_143436.1, read on the forward strand.
GAAAAGAAACCTTGATATCCTTCATCACAAATGCAAATAGCTCCAGTTGTGCAATATCCTCGACCACTGCAGAGCTTAGGGCATGCTTCCCCAATGTACACGTGGTCGATCGCCCAGCTTTGTTTCTCTAGTTCTTCTCCTTTCTGAATCCACCTGAACTGAGTTGCACTGCAAATATCAAAACCCAAATACGATATTATGATATCTAAAAGTTAAACACATTTGTAAGAGAACTTCAAATTTGCCAGTAGAAGATGAAATTAAAAAAAAAAAATTGCATGAGAGGGTTGTGACTTTAATAACCAGAAAGAGCCAGTCTGAATGGGTCGCAACCATATTATTGGCAGTAGTCACTTCTATTTAAATAAGCTTTCTTAAAAACATTAGTTCTACATCAGACCTAAATCCAGTAATAAAGAAGCATTTTAAATTCACCAGTTGTTCCAAAGCTAACAGTGCCAGCAAGACAGCTGACATTTTATAGGCCAACAGTGAGCTGACCTTTTGGTAGCCTACCTGGAAGAGACATGATCAGGCAGCTGGATAGTTATTCTTTTCCACATGGAGCTGTTGACAGAGTTATAGATGGTAGCTTCGTGGAATTGAAATGGGGAGCAGCCAATGCTATTAGACGAGGAAGGAAGACAGTGTGTCTGTACGAGCTGCCATGAATCTGTCCTACAAGAAACAGAAAAATTATGTTTTTAGAACTACGGACAGAATAATGAAAGGGAAACAGGGAATCTCTAAAGGTCACGATGCCACCAATCTTACTAAATAAATCTAAAGGATTGTCAGCAATAGTTTTTGTACACTTTGTAGCTACAGAAAGACAAGAGCTGAAAGGATGAAAGCCTGGTGCACCCATGGAAGACTTTCCATGCTCTGTATTTACTTACAAGCATTTAAGTACAGAATATCCCATCAATTTTACAAATTATAATGCACAATTATGCTACAGCACAGTGTTATTACAGAAATAATGTTATTGTTTGTCAGTTAAAGACCAAATCAGAATTAAATAACCTCTACCTGATTACAGTTTGGTCCTAAATGTACACTCCTGTACAAGATTAAAACAACAGTATCCTATAAATGTGGTTTTCTGTGAACACATTTTTAACAGTAACATGTGCATGACTGTAACTGCAAGCTCTGTCAACATCTGGGATAAATTATAAGGAGAATTTATGGGAGTTACGTACAGAAATCCCAGTGCTTGCAAACAGAATTTGTTCAGATCCTGTTACAAGATGAACATCAAGGCAAATGCTTTAATAAATGAAAGCCCTCGAAGTTTTTAATAGCACAGTATTTTTTAAGTCTGTATATCCTGCTCTCATTTACCTTGCATCCTTAGTATACTCCAGCATCACAGAGTGGAGGTCCCCACAAGATGATGCCTCACAGCCAACCACGATCTATAGCACAAATAAAATTGGCAGCTGTAACAAGTCAGGTAGACATTTAATGTGATATATGAGGAAGTGTTGCTCTATTTTTTATTTTTTACAGGTTGCATAAAAGAGATTGCAAACTTAGACCTTGGAAAAAATCCATCAAAAGCGGATGGATAACAAAAGACACAGTACTTCAGGTACTGCTCAATTGTATTGCATTGTTATTTTCAAACAGAACCCTAACACTGATATCCCAAATTTCAAATTAGCTATCTAAACAAACATTGTTTCGGACACACAGAGAGGTGGGCATGCTCCAGCATTTGAGAAAGTGAAATATCTAACTTCGTATTAATTATTCATGAAATTTTTAAATCATAATGATTAAAATGGGGATGAGAAATCAAGTCAGTCCAATTTAGGGACAGAATTATCCTGCATGTATAAAGAAGTAACCATATCTGTGTCACGTTAGAATAGAAAGATTACAGCATCCTTTATGTAGTGCTGAAGAGGTAACACAAAGCTAAATTTTAAGTATTTCAAAACCAAATGGCATCCATGCATTAGAGCTGCATTCTTAGTCTAGAAATAAAATCCTTACTGTGTCTGGGGAAGAGAAAGGAGGAGAGAGTCTAAAGACTAAATTCACTTTACTTGGCAATGTGAAAAATTCAATGCTGATGGGTTATCTTAATTTTTGCCCTCAAAATAGAGGAAAAAGATGATATGCTGGCTAAAATAAGCAGCAGCTCAGAGGGGTCTTGGCATGCAGTAGGATCTAGCATGTCAGACTCCACTTTTATATAATTTCTTTAAACACAGCGTGCTGTGTGTAAGTGGTCATAGCAATGCTTTCATGGAGTATATTAGTCAATACAAAATAAGCAACAGAGTTGAGAAAATATTGATTGAAAATAGGAAATCCTGGAGCTGTCTTGTAAAAAAAAATAGCTAGAAAAAAACATAACAAGAAAATAGATAACTATTTTTATGACTTGGCATTCATGTTACTTCTCAGCTCATTTAAGAGATGGCGACTGGGGAAGGACCTAGAACATTTCCAGGCAACAACTACATTAGTATTTTCTTATTGCCACTGTCTGTATTCAGAATTCTACCTTAACAAAGTAAAATATCCAGAAATGTTACTCTGATTATTTAGAACACTGTCCATTATACAAATAAGCAGAGATGTTCTTCTACACTGAGCACTTCTGCATTTTTAGTAAGCCAGCTTGTTTCCAGTCCAATTCTGTGTTGTCTTTTTTATTTATTCACCAGCTGGAGGAAATGGTGTATTCTGCATGTCTTATATTCTCACCTTAGAAAATAACTCTTACTGTATCTGATGATCCAGTAATGTGGGGAGAAAGGGATTAGACTGCCAGTCCCTCTCAGTAACCCCCAAAGGATACAGGCAATCAGAATTATCTGTCACATAGCATTCATGCAACTTTTCAGGTACTCATTACCTACACTTCAACATTTCTCTTAAATTCTAATAATTAAAGTCATACTTTATTCATCCAATTGTGCTTCATAGCTGAAGAAGGAGAATTTCTGGAGAGAAATTAGATGTTTTTTCATTGCATACTTTCCACTGTAGAGAGAGAACATTTCTTACTTTAAACTGCATCATGTATCCTGGTTGTATAATGAGCTCCCTGGAGGACAGGATGTTGTGTGTTTTGTCCTTTTTCTTATTTGGCCAGTAGAGATGGAAGGAAGGATTTCCACAGAACCCTGCAGTCCTGACTGCATTAGGGTAAAAACTCCAGTTTTCTTCATGAGAGGTGCCTTCTGTTAACATGAGTTAAATGAAATTACTGTGTTGCCTTGGTAAATATCAAGGCTTAGTAATGAATCCACAGAATCACTAGATATAAACACTAAATCTCTGCTCACTGTTGTGACATGCAGTAAGTAAGCTACTAGGAGACACAATAAAAACATCAGCTCCCAACAGCTAATTTAAATTTTAAAATAATAGCATTTCAAAAAATATGATCAAATAAAATTTCTCTGTTCAAAAATTTACATGAATTGAGGTGGATTGAAAAAAAAAGCCTTTCTTACAGGTATATCTATACATATACACAAACACACCTGAATTCACGTGCATATATGCATTTACACATCAGGATATAAACAGTAGTTGTCTACAATGTGAAAAATTTGCATAGCTCAAAAAGGAGGAAAAGTATGTTTGCAAGTTCACAGGGCTTTTCTCAAATAAAATCACAGCAGACAACGGAATAGCTGTCACAGCCTTTCTTACCATCATCAAACGTATCCACCAGCTGACTGGGGTTGATCTCTGCTCCACCAATCAGAATGTTATCCAGAGCCCACTGCGCCCGATCAGGGCCTGAAACCACAATCCCATTGCTGATGGTGAACGGCTGCCACCACCGCAAGCGGGTTGTGTTGGTCAGAGCATGTTCGGGGAGAAGGATGTAGTCATGCCTGACTGAGATGTATTTTTGGTAATCCATCTCATGAAGCAAAGTCCAAGTTATTCCTAGAATGAAAAGATGCAGATTTAGTAATAAAAACAAATGTGAGATAGAATCTTCTAAAAGATTGAAGGGTGATAATAGGAAATCAGGAATAACAGCTATGGTCTTCTAATAAACAAATCTTAACTTCTAAGGGTAGCTGGTGACTGTTATTCATTACAAGAATAATCTTGTAATTGTATAAAACAATCAATTGGCTGGAAGCCACCAATTAATAAAATCAAGCAGGAGGATTATGGAAAACTTCTCCCAGGCAATAAATGGAAATTTTAGATGGAGACAAATAGCTTTTCAATGAAAAACAGTCTTACTGATTTGCATCTTTCTGATGACTTCTCAGATATTTATGGTGTTTGAATACTGAACAGCGCAGTAGTTTAGATGAAAAGTTTAGATATACTTGCCTCCATCAATGGAATAGTCTAGCAGCACTCCCTCCTTTCTGCAAGTTGGTCTGTGGCATGTTGTCATGTTGTTTTCACTCCCAATTCTTCCCCAGTACTGTAGAAATCTAAGAGTAAACGTACAGACATACATCTAGTAACAAACTTCACAAATCTAGAAATTTGCTTTCTGTTAACAGATATGCTGAAAATGTTTGAAATACAAAGACTTTTATGCATGTAACACCAATGTAGAAGTAGAAAAAGGGTTTCAAAAAACACTGTTTTAAAATTCCCACTGGAACCTCATGGAATTCAACAAGGACAAACACAAAGTCCTCCTTATGGGAAGGACTAATCTCCTGCAGTGGTACATGCTGAGTACTCATCGGCCAAGAGCAGCTTGTAGCTGCTTAAGAATTCCCTGAGCTACAAATGGTATTGCCTGCTGCTTTGTGAGTGTTTAAGAGAGTTTAAGAGAGTTCCCCATACATAATATGACATACTTTGCACCCCTCAGGTCCAGATCTTGAGTGACAGCCTGCCTCACAGTTTGACCTCCAAAATACAGAGTTGTGTCTTCTGCTAGAATCCCACACTCCGTACAAGTATTTCCTCCTTCCAAGGACATCCATAAATCTGGCTTAATTTCTTCATTGTCAAAGCGTTCTTTTAGGAAAGTCTGTAACAAAGGTATTTAACATAAAGGAAAAGTAGTTATGATCTCAAGCCTTTCTGATGAACAGAGCTGGAACTGAAATTCAAAACATATTTGAAAGGCTCATGAAGATTGTAAAGTTTTGTTTTTTTTTCTCGAGTGAATGAGCAGAAGCGAACTGAATTGACTAAACGTGCAAATATTTTAGGGCTAGATTTTAACATATTGGGGAGCCAATCCAACACACCGGAATTTGCATGTGCAAAGGAACAGGTCTACTTCATAAGTGTGATCATTTAAACCTAAATAGCACTATTCCAGTATGTAGCCAGTATATGTGCAGATATTGCTATTCTACATTTTCTCCCCAGCAAAAGTTGTACTGCAGTGAAACGTCAAGACTCTTGTATTTTTTGCTTCAGTAAGCTCTTTCTTAATAAAGGCAATCCTTCTATAGGCCTTGATCAATTATAATCATGTGCAATTGTGATTTTTATCTAATGACCATCCAAGGATTAACAATGAATGAGCTTTATTAAGCAGTGTTATGTGAAAACAAACAAAACAGTTCTTGAATACCGCAGTAAGAGTTTCATTAAAAAAATGATAAAAGAGGTGGAAATGGACTTGAGTATCTTCAGACTGATAGGAACCAAAGTTCAATTTCCAGTGTGATCAACCTCCTCTCAGTCAAACACATATCTAAATTCACTCTTTAAAATGTGCAGTAAAATTACCTTCAGTGTTTGGGTCAGATAGCAGTTTGGACCCGAATATCCAGGATCACAGATGCATTGCTCTTTCAGGCAGTCTCCATGTCCTCTGCAATTTTCCAGACAACCAGGGCCCAGATAGAAATTATCAATGGCCCACTGCATATCTGAGTATTTCTGGTAGAACCGAAACCTCACAGGACTGTATATACAGAAAGAAAGAAGAACAGACATTTGTGAAAGAACTTTGCTCAAACAAACACAGGTAGTTGAATTGCAATATACTTATGACTGTACTATTCTCCAAGCTTCATAAAGTAATATCTGGCAGACCCTGTTGAAATGACATACCCATGTTTTCTCCTTCACAAGTATACTATGATATCTGGACACCATGGAAGCAAGAAAAGTCTATTCCGGCTCCCTGAATTTCATTTTTGGTTATACTTTCTTTGCAGATTGCTCAAAGATACAAGAGATTTTCATTTTTGCAGGAAAAATCAACCCAAATAGTTTGCATATGTGTGGACTACTGCAGACAATAAGGGAATGTTTCCACTCAGTAGGGCCGTAAATTTACTCTCTAATTGAATGCAGCTGTTTGAACAGAGCAGAACATGCTACACTGAAATTAGGCTTCAGAAAAGCAAGGATGACTGTTCCACTTGTTCAGAACAAGAGTCATGATCAATCTTGACAGGAAATAAAACTAGACAGTAAGAGTTTCTACTCTGCACTTTCCTCGGAAGAAAATGAATAGGTACCTGTGTCCCCTGTTGTGTTTTTCAGGAGGTGAAAATCTAAGAATCTCAGATAAAATGAGTAGCTAATTCGTACTTACTTGCCCACAAGGTTTTCAGGCAATGAGTAAGTTACTCTTTTCCACCCTTTTGTGGGAAAGAAGACAGATGGCTGTGAAACACTCCCAGAACATTTTGGATCAGCAGGTAAACACTGAGGTACCAAATAACTCCAGCTAACACCAAAGTCAGTGGAGTATTGCACATGGACCTGATTTTGTGCAAGTTTTTCTGAGGTTTTACATCCAACAGAAACCTAATAAAGAAGAGAGCATAAGTAAATTAGAATTAACTGTGGTAGTGAGTTTATAAAATATTTGAACCTGAAAAAAGGTTGCAGAATTTTGCTTGAAATTATGGCAGTAACAGTTCTTGTATGCTACTGTCACTGCAGATCTCATCCCAATATTCTCAAGATTGAGAACAGTCATCAAATTCAGAGTTTTTGTGTTTTTCTTTTCTAGCTAGTTCATCTTTATGGATATCCAGTTGTCACTTCTGCCTCATAGCCCCGTACTTCATAACTGATATTCTCCTCTCCCATAAAATAAAGATTTGAGTATTTCAGAGGAGGCCACCCAGGTCAGTTATGTCCAGTAGACCTTCTTTTTAAGAGAGATGTGCAAAAGGATCTTACAACTTTCATGTATTGCTGGATTACTTCTTCTCTGTATGTAATGGGATGTATGAAGGGTGGTTTAGTTGCAGTTTTGATGTGAACGCATGCCCACATAGGAGAGGTGTGGCCATTTTTGAGCTGTTTTCACTTCACCAAGCAGCTAAAACAAAACAGGCACCTTATACATGTTTAATAGCCTTATTACATGATGTCCATACAACTGTGCTGGAAGAGAACAATGTGCCACCACTGAGAAAGATTTGCAGTATTAAAGCTGACCAACAAGTAGCAGGTGAGACAAATGAAGACAGCTAATTAACACTTTCCCCTGCAGGGAATGGCTCATGAATAGGTATAAACATCATCTCAGTTCTTGAAAAATCTACTTAGATTTGGAGGAAAATGATTTTAAGAATATTTATGTAGAAGACTGTGATTTTACCTTGAACTGCATAATCCAGCCTTCTGTTGGAGTCAGGTCATGGGTGACTGCATAAACCTCTCTGCCATCGTGGCTCCCACAGATCATAACACCATCAGGAGAATCACAAAACCTCTCAATTGAGCAATCATCATGGAATAACCAGTGTTCATTCACTTGAAAATAAATGAGAACATCAGTAAGTGACAATATGGGTTAAGAAACCAATCAGGAAGTAGAGTCAAACACTAATGATATGATATTTTTCATGCAAATTATTTAGTACTTCTGAGAATGTCAATGTCTTTCCCAATTGTATACATTTATTACTTTCATTGCTCTTACAACTCTCTTACATAGGCATCATGGCATTATTTTTTAATGCTCATGATGTACGGGTCTGAGATTTACTGAAAACATGAACTTCTGTTCCACAGCATGTTACAGAAGAACTTTCTAATGCTTGTTGACTACATGCCTGCACAAAGAGCACCCAGCATTGTTAGTTGCTAAGCCTTCTGATGTACTTCCATGAAATGTATCTGTAAAACGTACCTTAACCCCTCCTAAAGGATATTTAAGCCAGTTAGCAAATAGGAAACAAATAGGTTAAGAAAGCTACCTAGAATAACCTGATTTCTTTCCATCCTTTTTTTTTTTCTCTATTTGAAAACAAATTCATCATCTAAGTAAATTCACTCATTAGAAAAAGGAAAAGTTACATTACATATTTTTGTTTTGCATTTTTGTGAACAACAGGAACAACAAAGCTAAAAAAAAAAAAAAGAAGCAAAGATGCTCATAGCGATAGAAGATTCAGCAAGAACTAGAAATCTCTGTACTGACTGCTTGCTCTTTAATTCAGATCCACGTAAAACTTTTACCTGTGGTTTTGTCTTCCATAAACATATCGAAGGCGATCCTCCCAGTGGGCCCTGCATCGGCAGGGGAGCGCTCGTGTTGTGGCAGAGGAGCGCTGCTGAAGGTGTCCAGCATCACAGTTCTCTGGTCAGCTGAGCCAGAGATCAACACGTTGTCGATAGCCCAGTCGTTCTGGTCCAGACCATCATGTTTAGGCTGCCACCAGCGGAAGCGTGTCCCAATAGCTTTGGCATCGTAGGGAAGGAGGATGTTCACAAAACTGAAATACAGCGTGGTAATTAGTTGTAGGAAACTCACAGGGGAAGGAGTCAGTGCTCTGTACTGGGTACTTTGACTGGATCCACTCCTGTTGTCTCTTACAGCATGTGGAAACTGGGAAAATGGAGAAGGTTAGGTAATCTAGCCTATCTTCTCCCATGAGAGACTGCCAAAATAAAGAACCCTCATAAATCCCAATGTCATCCCTTGCACAGAGGCTCACAGTAAGGTGAAGAGGGTCAGCAGCCAGTCTATGGCATGAGTTGTTCAAATTTGCTTTAAGGAACAAAATGCAATGGTCTATGAACATAAGATCCCAAGGAAGTGTTAAGAAGGGAAGCGCTGAATAATAATTACTATTTTCAGCCTGAAGCTATTCAGTGAAATTTTCTTATTTCCATTACAATTGTAGTCAATGGCACACTTAAATCACTTGTCCAATTAAAATGCTAATGATTTGTTTGTGTATTCAAATTAAACGTCAAGCCATATGTCCTTCCCAGCCCTGTTTCTATGAGTCTTTTAAACTAATAAATGAGGAAAGGGTTCACCTATATCTGTACATGCTTTGAAACTCACAAATGTCTGAAAAGAGTGTTTGAGTGCAGTGTAGACATCTTAATGGGTATCTGTAGAAATTCAGTTTCTCCTCTATATACCATTTTCTAACAGGTTCAAAGAACCAGTCAGTAAGGAGCACGATTGTAAATGAAAGTAACTTGCAGAACAGGATCATTGCAGTAGCTATCTTCCTACACTTATGGCTTTGCAGCTGAACTAATGCTGATGCTCAAGCACATGCTTTAAAGCCATTCAGAAATTTCTGCAGCGCTGGACAGACTCTGTCTCCTGAAGATCTGACATCCAAACCAAAGCAGTAATAAAAGAAATAAATTGTTACAAAACATTCAAGACCATCTGACCTAGTGTCTGATATTATATATGCAGGAGAAAGCATTTACAAACCCAGGCTTGCTGAATTGGTCATAGAAAATTTCCATCAAGAGGCTCCAGGTAATTCCGCCATTCACAGAATACTCCAGCAGCACTCCCTGGTTGCGATTGTTAGGAGTTATCAGACATCCATACATGAAATAAAACTGGATGAATTCTGCATTGGTGAGATTCAGATCCACTGAAACTAACATACGGCTACAGCCCTTAAAAACAATGAAAAGTTATGTTGGCTGGTGCAATCTGGTAAAACTTAGAAAAAACATTAGATTATGCAGTCGCTTTTAATAAAATTACATATTGTAATATCTTCCAGAATAGTACAACTTCTACAAATTATAACAACAGGAAAGCTACAACAGAACAATAAACAACTTTCTCTGAGAACAGTTTCAGTTATGTTCCATATGTATCCACCCCTGTTGCTCCCTGCACTTACAGCTTTATAATATTAAACTCATAAATGGTATTCACCTCTGTGCTGAACACAAGAGTTACAAAAATCCACATCTCCAATGTAGAACATGAGGTTCTCCACAGAGTTGATGAACTGCTGATTGTGCCTAATGGTTCAGTTGATGCAAATCATCAAACAGCACAGCAGTTTTAATATATGTGCTTTCCAATAATGCTTTGTATATTTCACATACTTTGCTTACTGTTAATTAGTGGTGCCTACTTAGTCCTACTGGAAGGAATTGGAAATACAATAATTCCATTAGTTTACTCCAGAAAACTTGCATTAGTTTGCACCTAGTTATAAATGGGCATGAAAGAGCACAAGTTTTATGTTTCTAAAATTCCATCCAGTCATTTTTATAGCCCTGAGGCTATCTAAAGCAAACTGCAATTCAGCAGCAGTCTGGGTTATGCAGCTATGTATGCAGCTAAAACACAAGTAATTTTACTCCAAGTTTACACTGAAAATAAATAAAAAAAACAATGAAATATCTGAAGGATGAGTTGACATACGGACGTATTTTCATGGAGCAAGTGCATGGTAGATGCACGTAAATATCTAGCTATTCATTTACCTCTGTGGGCTGATTAGAAGCAGCACCGAACTGTAGTCTCTGTGGAATGTAAGTGCTACAGGGAGGCCATTATCAGTGGGTGGGTCTGAAAGTCAACAAACTTTGTGCTTTGTTGTATCAGGCCCCACCACAGCTACTTTCAGGAGGCCTCCACGCCATTACTCATTTTCCTGGCTGCAGGAAAACTGGAAAATGCCCAGCTCATACTATCTGATTTGCTGGAGTTTATCTGGCTGGTGCTGGTCTGTAGGACCTATCTGACTTTGCACTTCAGCTAGCAACAGGGTATAATTTTTTTTAATATGTTTTATGTTTACTGTGTTAATATTTTTTAACACACTGCTCTTTATTTAACTTTTTAGCTCTAAAGCTGCTTGTGCTGAATACCAACCCCACTGAAGTGAAGAGCCATCCCAGAGGCCACTGCTCCGCAGACTGTGCTCAGCTTGCCTCCATTCACTGTCAGCCAGTTCTGGTTGGATGGTGAGCGATTGAAGTTATCTTTCAGTTGTGTTGGAAGGGGAGTCTCTGGCTCATCGCAGTACAGCCCCCCCCAGTGCTCATCGCAGCTGTGGAGGAAAACAAATGCAAAATTCAGCTGGTAAAGGCGATGCACAGAGGTTTGATCAGTGCCGTGTTATCCTACATCAAGGTGCAATGATATTCCACACAGAAACTGTCTGTGTCGTTCACTAGCTCACAACTTGCATATAGGCCACTTTTTGATGTTGTTAGTATTGAAACAAAAATGATTTTAGGAAGGATAGAATTATGTAGATGCTTTTCCCACTCTATTTTATAATACAAAGTACTCCAACACAATGTTAGCAGTAAAACACATTTTACTTTCATAGACAAAACTAAAAGGATGTGCCAAGCCTAAGAATGTCCAACTAATGTTAAATTTACATGAGTTTCTGTAAAATTCCTAATAGGAATAGGAAAATTCCTTTCCTATAAAGGAATCCTGTTGTTCCTTTATACAGTCCTCATTTTTTTTTCCTCTTCGAAAAACCTTGTAATGTCTTGAAATCTGGATAAAAACACAGAAACGTGCTTTGCTACTATGTGTATTTCAACAGAGATCATGCCTTGGTAGTTCAGTACTGTTGGGATAGAGGACAACACAATAATATACCTATTCTGCAGTGGAATATATTTCTAGTAAACACAGTCACAGTAAAATTATACCACCATTCTCCCATTTCTGTTATTTGTGACTGGAAAAGCAATACATCCATCTGGAAGATATTTCTCTGTTGCCACACAAAAAAATCTGGGGACGTCTGGTTGTTGTTTGGTACTTTTGCAAGGCTTTATGTATGCCTTTAGGCTGACAGTTTGAGGATCAAACCAGTCTGCTGCCATGGGCAAACTCACTTATGAAGCACAGGCATCAGGCCATCAAGCCAACAGTAGTTCCAAGGCAAAAATCGGCCTTGTGAAGGCTGGCATATATCACTACTTAGCACGTGTCCCATTACCAGCCCTGGAGCTAAAGCAAGGATGAGCATCCAGTGGCAGGATGAGGGCAAAGGGACAACCCCACTGGGAATCAGGGATGACTTCTGGAGAGCTTTGGAACTGTATATCCCCAGCAGGGTGCGTGGCCTCAAGCAGGCCCTTCTCCCTCCTTCGTGAGAGGGGAGCCACGCTGCAGCGTAGCCAATAGCAGAGGCAGTGTGTGAGGAAAGGACCAGCAGCATTGCTCGTGGTGTGCTTACAGGCAGAGATCTGCCAGAACAAATCCCAGCACTTACCCAGACTCCTGAAATTTCTGTTCCCAAGTGGTTGCAATGCCCTGCTCAGTTTTAACTAAGTCCACTTAAAAATTGTATCAAAACCTTTTCTGTGATTTTGTTATAACTACAGAGGAGTGAAATGCTGCAGTGCTGTGTAGGACAGAAAAAAGTACACTTACACACAGTTGTCTTGTGTGCACTTCCCATGGCCACTGCACATGTCTATACAACCATCTCCAATGTAGACATTGTCAATTGCCCATGTCTGCTGCTTATCAAAAGGAGCAGGCTGGTGCCAGCGGAATCGAGTTGCTTGAGACCTTTGGGAAAGAAAGGCAAACAGAAGGGTAATATTTCTAGGCAAGCTAGCTCTTATTGTGACCGAAGAGAACTGTCAGTCTTGTGGCTAAACTGCTCCTGGAAGATTTATTTGATATCAGCATAACCTAGGGCTGATTCCTGACAGAAGAAATGTCCCCCAAAGGCAAAGATGAGAGCTTCCACTGAGCTGCACCAAAGCTAAATGGATTTGACTGGCATACTCATAGACAGAGAAGTGGCTTCCTGAAATGTGTAATAGATAAGGAGGTCCTTCTAGCTTGGTTCTGGCACAAATCTGAGGCTGAGAACTGGATCGATCTGTGATCACCCAAATCTTCCAGGTTTTACCCCAAGCCTGAGTTTCACTGTTTTGGCAATGAACTAACCTGACTTTTTCCTCTGTGAATGCTCCTGGCTATAATCACATAGTGCAGCTCTAGCCAGAAGGTTGGCTCCTACACTAGATGCTGTATTTATAAATCTACAGGGGTAGGTAAGCCCTGTGTGGGGCTGGTGAGGTCAGTGGTGGTGTGACCTTGCTTTGTAGTTTCCTCCCTGTCCTCCATCCTGGGTTCGGCTGGAAATAGTAAGAAATTATCTGAGGTGAGATCCTGACTTCTTTCAGTATACCATTTTCATTTTATTGATTAAAGATAGAATGTAGGTCTCTTTTCAAACACCTTATTTTGATATAGTTATATTAAATATTTAATCTCCCAGGGCAGATGGTGGCAACTCAGCCAAAACAGTCTGGGAACACCAAATAGCTAGTCATCTCACACAGCCACATACACCTACATGTGAATAGTTCTGAGGAGATGAGCTTCTGTAACTTTTCAAGAATAGAGTTTTAAATTCAAAGTAGTCAACGATTTGCAGTACAGCACTAGATGGCAGCATTGAACTTTGTATACTCTGCTTTCTTTCAAAACTCAGCTGCAAACCTCGAAACAAATAAACAGCAAAACCCCCCAGATTTATTCAGCGTAAAAGTAGACCCTTTGCCGTAAGGCCAATGTTACACTATGAATTATTTCTTAATAAACTTAGTAGGTGAAGTAAGTGGAGAACAAGTTTATCCAGAAAGAAATCTACTGCTGTGCTTACCAAATAGTGTTTTTAAAATATTTAAATCATGAAGAATTCCTTGAGGACTGAGGGACCTATATCTCATTATACCTACACTGGGTTTTGCACTTCACTAACAGTTTACAGGACTGATGCTACTGGGAGAAGCTTTGTGTTTGCATTTTAAAATCAGCTCTAAGATATAACTAAACGTTCATTGTGTTCTGCAGGCCACAGGCTATAGAGCCCTCTGGGGAACATGGGCCTTAAAAAGCTCTGCCACTATGGGTACTGTGTGCCAGTCCAAGTGTTCACCAAGTAGCCTTCAGGTCCCTAAAATATATAGATACAAGTAGTCAGAAATACACATGCTATTTCACAGCCTGAAGTAATTAAGTAGCACAAAAATTATATTGCTCCTTTACTAAAGATGCACTTAACTTTACTACTAGCTGTACTATTCCTTATACTAGAGCTTAATTTCTTTCTTGCTTGTGAGCTAGGGTTGTAATAACTTCTCTCACACAACCCCTATCTTACAGTCTTTGTGAAATGGTATTATTGGAGTCCAGATGAGTAGTTAATGGACCGGAGAGAACAGCTTTTTTTTTTTTTTTTTTTTTTTTTTTTTGCCTCAGAAAGACATCAGACTTCTTTGACATATGGCAGCCAAAAAATCTCAGCCTTAAAAGGACAGCTATGCATAAACCTGAGTAAATCTCAGGTGGTATATTCCTTTCAGGTCAAATTCAACTAGTCCCAGTTTTTATTTATCCTGTGAAGCCCTAGAAAGCCCTCACTGCATGGAAATTTACAGATTTCTCACAATGACTGCCATGTTAATGGATTTTACAGGCAGTACATAGTGAAGCAGGGCAAATGAATTAGCAGAGATCATTGCTGGGAACAAGCCCTGCATGTACTATTAGTTGACATAAAGCACTGCAATGGAGATAGGGAAGAGTCTAGATGTCAGAACAGTTAGTAGCAGAACATGGACTGCCAGTTTCAAAACTTGTGGCAACTGTATAGATGCTCTCAGTACAATTTCTGAAAAATATAGGTCTCTTTCCAAAGTTGTATATGCAGTAGTTGGCATCCTTTGTAACTTCTCAAGTAGGAATAAGCTATGCCTGCACTGTGACTGCAGTTAGCTCAGCCTAGCCTCATGTTAGGAAACCAGGCTCAGCTCTAGGAGAGAAGCTGGAAAACAAAGCTGTGCTGAGGGCCTGATGTCCACAGTGCCTTTGTTTGCAGGGCTCTACTTTGGGCTAGCTTTGCCCTGGTGTTATCAGGTATGACAGCATGGGGGACAGTCACAGCTAGCACTGCAAAACACTACATCAAGAAGGACATGAACTGGAAGTCTGAACTACTCAGTCAGCTCTATATAGATCTTTCTAGCAGAGACAAAACCACCAACAACAAAATATCAAGCTGTTTTCAGGGCGTAATTGTGAAGTGTATGGCAGCACTCCAAGTAGCAGCAGTCAGTGCTTCTTTCACAAAATGAGGCCTCCCAGCAAATCCCTTAAGTTTTCTTACCCCAAAGACAGAAGAATATACAACAAGGAAGAAGTGAAAATGAGGCATGTGTAAAAACATGAGCACAGAAGTTGAGAGAGATGCAAAGGATACAAGGAATGCACAGAAAAACAAGAAGCCTGCAAAGTATTACTTTTGAAACACCAGCTCATAGCCAACACCAGCAAGCACAGGATGCAGGTGGGGATTCAGACAATTCATATTAGCCATCAAAACAACCAAACATAGTGAGGATGCCAATACCATGAGATTCTTTTAAGAGCTTCCTCTGCTCCTGCCCTTCACAGGACAAGGCATACAAGAATTTCCTATTTCTAAATTACTAGAAAAAGTAGCTTTGCAAAAAATGGCAAGGTTCAATTTTTTTAACACTGGAACATTTCAGATTACAATACATAGTCATGCATTTGGATTTATTCTGCAGAAAACCAGAAAGACGTACCTAGTATAGGGAGGCAGAGGCAAAGTAATCCGGGTCCACTTGTTGAAAGTGTCTGATATGAGTATCCTCTGGAGATGGTATTTGTTGCATTCCACATTAGTGGGAAGACAGTCTCTCAAAATTGGGTGCCAGGTAATTCCAAGGTCCACGGAATACTCCAGTTCAATAGCTAAAGGTGGAAAGTTGGTAGGTTAGCTAATGTAGAGGCTCGCATCAACAGGTTAGCTGGTAACCCCAGAGATCTTTAGTCACAATACTATGCTGACAAAAGAACAACTCAAAGCTTTTCAAAACTTTGTTTCAGGAACATGAAGATAACCCCGTCAGTGGCAGTGCCGACGGATGTGCTGCATGGTGCTGAGCAAGCACAACTCAGAAGGCTGCAGTACACAGCAGCCACCCAACGCAAAAGACTGCAGGTGCAAAGATAATCTGTCAAATCACCAGGATTAATTCAAGCCAATTTCTTGTAGCTGCTGTGTACAAGAAAGTGATGTGACAGCATCATGACCAGAAACTTTCAATCTGAATGATGAGACTCAGCTGGCTGTAATCTTTGTGTAAAGCGTAGCAACACTCAAATCCAAACTTTTGTCTGTTCAACAAGATGGTTTAGTCACATTTTCAATCCACTCCAGACCAGATCATTTCAGTATCCAGAATAAACAATTTTAATTGTTAGTCAGTGAATTTGTTTCATTCAAACACAATCCAGCCATATTAAACTAGTGTATTCATTTCTCAGCAAGAATCGGCAATTTCTTTGTTTTGCAGTTTAGGGCTTATAAACTTTTATTATGAAAAACAAAGATTAGTCAAGCTCACTAAAAACTCCAAAATAAACTTTTATGCAGTCATTAAAAAGTAAATAATAATAGGCACGGAACTGTAACTTGAAGTGAATGTTCCAGCTGCCAGGCATTCTAGCTGAGTAAAACATGGAGTGTGGTTTCAGTGACAGGGGTGGTAAATTTGCTATCTTTTTTGATTACTACTGGCCCATTTCTCCTACTCTCACACAGAGAATGACCCCTAATCACCCAATCAGTTCTACTTCAGGTCTAAGCACAGAACACTGCTATAGAAACAAAAGGACAAGAGGATACAAATGAGGGTAAGTGAATTTTTACTATTAGATCTTCATCACAACTGGAAGCATGACCAGGGAGTGCCCTACCTCATTTTCTACCAAGTTCAGGTAACACTAAGTGTAGTAGGTAAAGAAATAACATGAAAAAAAGAAGGAATTTTTTTGGTCAGTACATAATTAAGCAGCCAAAGCACTTTTAAACATAGCCGAGATGTTCTTAAAAATGCTGTTGTAGTACCAAAAGACAACAAATCCTGAACATGTGAGGAAAACTATGGTTAATTCCATAGGCTTCAGAATAGCAAAAATGGATATGACACTTTTGAGACTTTACGTAAAACCATTTTCCATTTTTATGCAGAATTCCAGAGAAACAGTCAGCAACTCAGTCAATCCACACATGCTTCATGCTCCATCATACTACATTTGCCTTCTCTTAAAGAAATACACCCCAAAAAACTATGCTTAAAGAATGTCATTTTACATGTATGAGCAAGTATACAAAAGCTTGGAATACCCATTTCTGTGTATTTTAAAATCCACACAGTAACCCAATTTTTAATTTCCCTGTGATGTCTATTCAATCCAGAGCAGGTTTTAATTTATATTGGTAAATGTATGTATATAACTCTTTGTGTATGCATACATATATATGTATAAAAACATGCACTGCACTGAATATGCATCATATGGACAAAACAGAAATCTAAGCTATTAAAAATTTCATTAGTACGTGCACATGTATGTATACATATGCATATGATTATATGTGCATGCTGCACATAGATATAGGCACACATCCATACATGTATATATACATACATATATATTCATGCTTATTCTTTCCTACAGATTATACACATTTTCACAATTGATGCTGACTTAGCTTTTGTCAGATGTAGGCTGATATAAATGATCTCTTAGTTATTCAGGTGAGAGTGATGTGAACTGAGATTTCACAAGAAATGCAAACCCACAGAACACAACACACATGTGGGAAGCTCCGAGCTGCTTACTATTAGGACCAGAACAACATCCCAAGCAGTGGATACAACACTGTGGCAAAGGGATTGGAGTAAGACAGCTGATAGACTTTTTCATAAATGAGTTCAACTGCAACTTAACTGTCCAGTGGGAAAACCACACTTTACTTTTGACTTAGGTTTCAGACACCAGCCATGAATGCCGATGTTACAATTCCTGATAGAAACATGTAGTTTTTCCTTTGTTTCTCAGTTCTTGTTATGATGGATAATGGAACAAGAAAACAAGTGAATTTTCTGTGCAAGAGAAGAGAAAGTGCAGGATATACTAAGAATTCATTACCATAGCAGGAGTCTGTGACAGAACAGGATGCTGCAAAATCTATTTGCAAGAAAGAGTCTTCATTGACGACGATGTCTGTAGTTACAACATAGCGGGTGCTAGCTTTCTCAATGAACACTAAAGCATCCCCTGCAGACCCACAGACTGGCATTTTTGTTCCACCAGGATGGAGCAGCCACTTTCTACTATCCAGTGTAGTGAAGTCGTCTTCTAATACTGTATTGCCAGAGATGTTTCCTCCAATTAGAATCTGAAATGTCATATAATGAATTGTTATTGAAATGAAACCGTGTTTAAAGTCTTCACAAATGCATGTGACAGAAAATCCTGTAGGAGGAAAAGATTTAATGATCCATGCACATGTATTCTATTGATCCGAAATGGACAGATTTACTTTCTGTTTTAGGTTGTATATGTTGAGGGGAATAGATCTTTCCTGTAGAGGGATCCTAAAGAAATTGTCTTAGCTTAGGGAAAGGAACTTCACCCTGGATGAGGCAAAACTACTCACAGAAATGAATGTTGGTAGGAACAAAAAGACTACATTGATATTTTTCCTACTGACTGTTCAGCTCTACCATAATCTGGAGCATTATTATCTGATTGCATCTGATGATTGAAATGGGGAAACACTGTTTTATCAGTGGATTTCAGAGATGAGGATTTTACTATTGACTAAGTAAGGCAGAACTAATTTGCTGTTCTGCATTTGATTACTGATTGTCCTGAACTAATATAACTAACTAAATTCAGTGAAGATAGAGGAATGAAAGAACAAGACTTTTTTTTCATTTTTAAACAGATGAATGGGAAATAAAATCAAACACCATTAAATATGGCTGGAAGGTCAGCATCTGTTTTCTTCCTAACTAGAGGCTGTGAACAATATTCATAAATATTTAAACAAATTCAACTGAGACAGCCCAATAACACTATTTTTAGTGCAAAGACTTCAGTGGAATTTCTTGAGATTTACACCAAGTCATACAAAGCGATGCAATACTGTGTACTGGACTCAAATATGAAAGAAAACTTTTACTGCATTGATGTGAATTGAAGTTTTTCTATAGCTTTTTCTATTACATTCTATTAAGGAAATTCCATATTTCTATAGATTTGAAACACTTTTTTTCTTACCAGACCTGGATTTTGCATGATAAGGACTAATGTAATGTAACCATCTGGTTCTACCTCTCTATAAAAGGCCTTTCTAGCTCCAAAATAGACATTTGGTACCCAACTTGGAAACAATGAATTAAAAACACAAAATTAGCAAACAGTAATTCTGCTTGTACTACAGATTAGTATAATCTTGGAATATATTTCTAAAACGCATTTTTGGATTACCCAGAGAAATGACATAAGCCAACAAAAGAGAAACATTAAGACAACACAGTATGTGTTATATCGTATAACTGTTATATACATAAATACATTCACAATCCGTGTATATATTTATATAAATAAACTTACATTAAAAACAAAACAAAACAAACTTACCTGATCAATGACCCAGGGACTGTAGAAATGCCCATTCTCAGATGGTTGCCACCAGCGAAGTCGTGTGGAGCTGGAACGGGCCTTCATGGGGATTTCCAGGGCAATGTATCGTCCCACATTGCTTGAGTTACTGAAGAGGAACTCCTGGAGAAGGCTCCATGTGAGACCTCCGTTGAGAGAATACTGCAGAAGTACAGGCTGGCTCCTAGGGTCTGGCACCCCCTTACCACATCCCAATCTCATGAAGAACTGCACAAACCTAACAGTGGGAGGAATTACAGTAAAGGTTTCCTTTCTTCAACATCCTACACAGCAAATTGGAGAGATAAGCTCATAATTCCTCGGAATAAGAGTTAACCTTAGGAGACCTTATGGTTTTAGACAGGCAGGTGGGAAGACAAAAATTCATTTTGCCTGTGCGGTAGTTTGTCAGGTGCTGAACAAAGCCGGTCATTTATGTTGTGAGCTTTTGTGTGTGTAGCAGATGGTGCTGCAAATACTAGAAATGTAATCCTGGGTGAAATTTTTATCCTGTAACCTCTGAGTACAGATTTTAGTGGCAGAAAAGCAACAGTACAGCCCTAAGTACATAGATTGTTCTGAAAGTAACACCTCCTATTTATTTGCATGAAAACTACAACAGATACAAAGATCACACTAACCCCTATTTGATAGAGAAAATTCTCAGCAACAAAGCACTATTTTTTTAATATATTCACCACCATTAGCTATGTGTTTTTGCCAGCCATGAACAACAGCCTGCATGCTGTGCTTGTAAAATTCTGCACCAGCAGAGATGAACCAATGTCAGTTTTACCACTGCTGAAATTTACCACCCACCGCCTCACTGTGCTCACATCCACTCTATGGTCTCCATAAACGTTCAGCAAGTGTCAATGAATGTCAATAGTCAACAACTATTTCCACATAGAGGCATTCAGTGACACACCTTTGCTTCATCCACATTTCCATGTCAGAAGCCATTCTGTCAGACTGCCCCTATGCTGCCATCCATCACATGTCAACAACGTAAAATGGGATACTGGTAGGAGGGCTCAGGCTTACTGCCATACCACCTCTGAAGTTGTGGGCCAATAGAATAAAACAGGAGGCATTACTTTCAGAGCAGCCCTCATAGATCATATTTTGCTATGAAATGCTTTAATGCAAAATAAAAACCTCAATTTTCCAGTGGCGTAAACTAGCAAAAAACAGAATAGGAGAACAAAGCATGTTTCACTCAGGGATCATTTTGTCCATTTAGTCAGCATGGGAAATTTGTCTAAATCACACCACTTAAACGTGCTGCCTTCCCTGAAGCCAGCTGTAGACACCCAGGGACAGGAATGCTTTCATCCTTTTTTTAATTGGCTGCTCCAAAGAGGTACAATAGATAGACCTGTATCAAACTGTGAAATTCTTCCTGTTAGCTGGTGCTTATAAATAGCACTCCAATGCACTTGGAGTGGAGGAACCACTGTTGTAATGATATTTACCCATCTGACTTGCAGGGATATAACAAGTATTAATTCATGTTTGCACAGCTCTTGCACAGCTTTAAAGCACTCTATCTGTTCTAATTATGATTGCGTTAGAGCTACCTGGCTCATGGTTAAATGAAACCCAGCAGAACAAGTTTTGTATCAAACGTGCTGTTCAGTTTTGATCTGCAGGTATATCCCCTGGGAGTGAGGGCTGCAGAGGTGCTAAAGAGACAAAGCCTCAGTAAAATACCAGATCCACAAGTCAATTAATTCTAGTGCTCACTGTGACTCACCATTCTCTTGGTGCTATATATAGCTTCTTTGGCTATAGATTATATCTACCTCCATATCCCAGACGTAACACATTGCTTCTGCTGCAGAGCAGTGCTGAGGACTCTCATGGATCAACATAGCATCTATAATGGATTGGACTCACAGCTGGCGAGCCTTTGTTCCTCTACAGACTCTCTTTGACATTCAACACATTATTTAAAGGAAATAAATTCAAGTGGCCTTTTCTCTGTTGAATCTGCTCTCAATGGGTTAATATTCTTTCATCTGAATTTTTACTAGCGTAGTAATAACTCTCTCCATCATAGGTAACATACTGTTTAACTATCTTTATTAAAAAGCTAGTACTTTTAAATATCTCTTTTCTCACCCCAAAGATATTTTGCAAAGGCACTATCTATTTTGGAAAGGATAAGCAAAGTTTTCTTATTGATCTAATAATGCTGAAATTCATCGATATTCCAGCAATTCAGAATTGAAAGGGATTTGATCAGACGTAATACCTAAAATAACCATCCCTACTGATACTTCATGCTGTGTAGTTTCAGCTGCTGTTGTCACTGTAATGGCAAGATATTGTCCCCCATTTTAAATTCTTTAAAATGTAGAGATGGTGATGGCGGATCCTGGATTGGAGAGTTCATTCGATTTCAATTCCCCCATGCAGAGTGGCACACAGGACTGACAGCACTGCTCAGCTGTGTATTTCAGGGGATCTCTAAGAAGAAAAGCGAAGGGCTTTTAATGTGATTACAGAGTCCGGCACTCTTTAAAAGATGTATTAGAAATGCTGGTTCTCGCTGGTTCCTGTCAGTCCTGGCATAAATAGAAACCTCTCCCCAGGTCCCAGGCAGAACTTGACATGTCTGTATCAAAGCCAAATCTGCTGTGTTGTTTTGCAGGTGGCTGATAAAGTCAGCCTGAAAATTAAGTAAATCCTACCGCATTTCCTCTGTTTCTAAAGAGCAGTCCCAAGCAACGCCTTTGCAGTCTACCTTGCTGTTCAGAGGAGGACATACAGTTATTTGTTGATAACTGTTATTTTTCATGGCATACTCAAAAAATGGAACATAATGCTCTATTTTCCTTTTATTAGGACAGGAGCCATTTATCTCCATATAACACCTTGAGGTCAATATATGCAAATCCAGCTACAGGCTTTCGTGGAAAAGAGATAAATTATGTCCCTTTGAACACAGAGCAATAAAAAAAATGTGTCATTTAGTCTAATGGAGCAACTTACAGGATCCCTTGTATCTTTTGTTAAACAATCTTTTAATTGTCTAGGAAATCAAATTACTGCAGCACACTGATGTCCGTGTTCGCTGAGTTCTGAAAGAAGTTTGCTTTGAGTAATCTCCTAAATTCAATACAGGGATCTGGACTATCGCACTTCACTGTAGGTCAGCTAATTGCTTATCTAAAAATGTAATGGTTTGAAATTAGGCTTCCTTATCGATCATGAGGCTCTTCAATGAAACTATTATTTAGAGGCTCAATGCTAATTAAGACAAGAAGGCAAAAAGAGATAAACTGCCTGTTAAAGTGTTTCCCACACAACATTAGAAAGAGGGGAGTCTGCCAGGTACCCATGGTAAAAAGTAATAAAATTAGGACAGACGCTAAGACACCAAATAAATCAGAAAACAATGCCCATTTGTCAGCACACAAGCAATTAGGATGTGGCTGAATTTATATGAGTGTAACATTTTTTTAATGTGGCTTGCTTAGCATGTCTCTCTCATTAAATATCTCCTCTCTGGTAATGATACCACATGGTCTCTAAATACAGTAAAAGTGTTTGTTTTTCAGTTGCTGTCTTCAGTATAGTTGGTGACAGCTTGATGGGAATTTCTCAGTGAATTATTGGAAACAAATGTGCACAATAAGAAGAAATTAGGCTTCAGAAATGAAAGAATTATGAGCTGATGAATGTAACAGTTACACTGGCAGCAGATCCTCCTGTTTCCACAATGGCTCATAATATAACAAGCATAACACAAGCAGAGTGTACAATGTGCAAACAATTACTCATGTTATCCATTTAAGAAATAAAAGCATGAACTACTGAAGATGTGGTGTCAGATCCTGGAGTTCCTATACAAGGAAAAAAAAGTAGCATTTAAATGGTTAATCCCATTCAAGTTCAAGCTAAATTTAAAATGGTAACAGTGTTTAAAAAGGAGAATGTGCTAAAGTAAAGAAGGCAGACTATATCAGGTTGCCATTACCATGGAAGTATCACATATGTCTTATTCTTCAGTATAGTATTTCTTCAATGACATTCTGAAAGGACTTAAAAATTGTGTTACCTTGCTTGTGACAAATCTAGGTCTCGAGTCATCAGCATACGTAAACCTTCTTCGTTAAAGAAAAGGTTGTTTCCTCCAGACATGATGCCACATTTCCTTGATGGCTTTCCACCACTCACAAGCAGGAATCTATCAGACTCCAGCTGACCTGAATACACAGTAAATACATATTTATGATTTACTGTGAAGTGCTCCTACTGCAGGAGTACTATTTCCAGAGGAAGCTAAATTAAACATTACATGCAGATTGAACAAACATTCATGCCAGTGTTTCTGAGTCAATGCTTTCTAGAAAACTGCCACAATTCAAAACCAAAAATAAACTGTAAACAGAACTATTAAGTTTGGGACCTTAGTCTCCAGTTTTTCACAGGATTTCCTATTTCTCTTCATTTTTTTTGCACGACAACAGCAATGTATCCACCTCTATAAGGAAACTTTACATGCCATATGCTAGCATGTGATCCAGGGCTGCCGAAACTTGAAATGAACAGTAGCACCTATGAATGGAGGAGTTTGCATCCCAGGTGCTACTTCATTCAAAGTTCTTGCCATGCCTGTTAGTAAGGGAAACCTCAAGGTGTTTTTAGAGGTATTTGCATGGATGCTGCTTACACTCACGTACTGGTGGGGCTTTGATTTCCACTTGGGGTTCTGGTCTGCTATTCATGCTGAGGCATGAGGTCTGCTCTGAAATAATGTTTGCCATGTGAAGGCCACTCAAATTTCCCTTGCACGTGTGCTGTGTGTGCTAAAGTCAAACTACCCAATCATATTTACTTGAACAATAAACATACATTTTGTTAGAATTAGATTGATATACCTCTTTCATAAAATTTTGTGTATCAACATTTCCTTTTACAATCCTTTTTTCACACGTAGAATTTTAAGAAAATTTGTTTCAGCAAAGATTTTATATTCCCACATGAAAACTAAGCACAGGGTCAGATTCTCCAAAAAAGGCAAGTGAAGCCATCAGACACTCACAAGCTATGCTTGAGAACTACATTTAAAGAAGTTCATAGTCCCACAGAATAGATCAGATTGAGAAACATGCAGATGGTGCTATTTCATCCCTTCAGACCTTAATTCCACTAAGATATACAAGCAAAATTCAGGCTAAAAATGAAAAGAGATACCTTCAAAATCATCCTTAAGGAAGTCAGAATTCTTGGTACTTATTTTGCAGGTTGGCCCAGAGTACCCTGGGTCACAGATGCACTTTGTGCCATTGATACAGCTGCCATGCCCATTGCACATCTCCTCACACTGTGGACCAATGTACACATTGTCAATGGCCCACGTCACTGGCTGGGATCCAGCAGGATAAAATCCTTGGTACCATCTGAACCTTGCCAACCTGAAAAGGTGTAGACAGTACTTAATTCAAGTGATAGGTTTTTTTTCTTTGTATACTATACATATATACTGTACTATATATATGCATGAGTTTTCTTGGTGGAGCTGACTTAATAAATAATTTAATTCTAGAAACAGACTGCTATATCTAATTCCTTCATCTTGTCATCTTCATGCTGACATTCAATGCAAATACTGACAGAAATAGAAATAACATTATTCATTTGCTGTAATTCCAAAACTGAATGACAGACTTGAAAATGCAATTTGTAATCTAACCACTCTTCTCTCTGTCATTCCTGGGAAGGATAACTGGCCATGGTCAAATGGATTTCCTTCTGCCTTGGTTTACAGCATCTGGGTAAGACCAGGACATTTCCTGCTCCACACTGCTACCTTGCCTCCACGGTGGACCACCTGTGGAACTGGGCTGGTAAAATCTCACCCTCAATTACATGGACAGAAAACATGATCTGCCGTGTCATGAGGTATTCAGCTTGCTTTCAGACAGCTTAATCTTAAAACAGACTGATAGTGCAAGTTGTTAATTTAAACTATGTTCTCCTTTGGGTGCTGGCCTGTCATTTTTAATTTGCTGCCTAAGTACTGCTTGCATCAGTGCTGCATGTAAAGAGACTGGGGAAGGAGGGAAAACAAACTGAGCAGGGGAAAAACACATGAGAGACTAATTTTATTCCCACATGAGAAAATGTTTCAAAGAAGGAAGGAAACTAAAAGAGTAAGAAGGGAAAAGAGCTTAATTGCATTACATGTTTTATACAGCTCGTTAGAAACATCTAAATGCTGCAGATGAATCAATAGCACAGGTAGCTGACAAGTGTTTGTCTTTTTATTTGCTAAAAAGGAATCTTGATGATGTGATTCAGGTGGTAAGAGGTAATTGATCAGTGAGGATACTGCTAGCAGTTTCAAGAAAGAAAACCATAAACCAGCATCCTGTTGGGAGTAAAAAAGCATTGTTTTTACTGTGCCCTGTGGTTAAGGATGTAAGTGTAAAGTTGAAAATGTTTTAAACTCTTGTCTAGAGGAAATCTCTGTCCCTTGGGTTGGATTCATTCCACCCCATGTGAGTTCCTTGTCTCAGGCTCCCTGCTGGTCTGAATGAAGTGTGTGTTGTAACTGAAGCAGAGGGTTAAAAGCTGGTTTTGATGAAGTCAGCAGGAGTTTCTTCACTGACCCAACAGGTCAGTTTACCTTCAGGGCCTAGCTGGAGTACTGATTCTTAGTTATAGCTGGGTACACACACTGATTTCCAAAACAACACATGTAGTGGAAATAACTGAAAATATCTTCATTTAAATAAATCACTTGACACCTTGAGGATGAAAACACTGGTTCTTTTAAGCATTACACAAAGAGTCATGTTTGGTATTTTTTCTCATCATTTCGGTGGATTCTGGTGGAGAAAACTCCTCTTCAGCCCTCTGGCCCCAGAACTTAACCGCATTAAATGCTTCATGGATGCTGAGTTCAGGTGGTTATCAACAATTAATTTCTGACCCACCAATAAGGAAGGAATAGGAAGGAAGTCAGGCAAATGTGACAGAGGACTAAATCAAAATAACTGGAAAGTTTACATCAGTTAAGAGTCTGCATTGTCAACATTCTCATTTGGAGGGTTGCATTGGTAGTTGCGTAAAGGGTCAAATAAATCTTCTGGGCTAAAAAAGAAAGACAGCTGAGCTGCTGCAAGAGATGGTTAACTATTCCATGTTTGAAATGTTAACTGTCATAAAATAGAATATTCAAGTTTAAAAATTAAACATTTTCTTCAATTATTAAATATCCTGGCTTTCCAAATTTGGTTCTCATCTCTTATATAGGTCTTCTCATACTTTCAGAGGCATGTTTAAGGCCACTTATTTAGTGGAAGAACCACTGCATGCAGTAGATTCATAAACACAGTCTCATAACTGCATAGCTCATTTTCATTCATACATACTACAGTTTAATCCTTAAGAATGTGATCTTTTACACAAACTGTCTTGATGCTATCAGAGAGTTTTCTCTGAAAAAGTGAACAGTATTGTTATATACTTTGAAAAGTTACACATTAACATTCCTGCTAGCACATATTATTTTCCATGCTGTATATCACTTATCATCCAGCCTGGCCTGTCCCACAAACATAGAAGTACCTAAATGAGAGCAGCAAGTAATTAATTAGAATCACAATACTTTGTGACTATAAGAAACCTTGAGTAGCAGGTAGGTCTGCTTACCTACACTGAAGTAGAATCTAGTTTGTACTAGCCTACCTTTTATTGTATTTTCTGATAAATATCAGATTCAATGCAAAAAAAAAAAAAATCCTTGATGAATTCAAATGTCTTATTCAGTAAAAGTATTCAAAGAGCTTTAAAGCCAGTGAGTTTTTTATTATGCAATCCACTTCCATAAAAATGTCACCAATCAGATATGAGGATAAATGGGAAATACTAGCATTCAATAATAGCATTAGGCACAACATGTTTTTCAGAATCAGCTAAACTTTAACTGCCATTCAGGGCAAAAAGTGGAGAAACTCTTGTCATTTAGTTTTCTTAATGCCACAGTTCTCATGGATCAATAATGCTAGGAGAATATTTTGAATGGAAAACAGAAAAAAAACACAAACACGCAGGTGGGTGGCACAGAAGCCAGACACTTACCCACAGAGGTGCAGTTTTCCAAAGTGAACGACCTCCCTTCTCCAACCCTGAGTGGTTCCTGTGTAGTAAGTGCTGCTTGGGTGATGTTCAGTGGAGCACAGGGAGCTGAGGTGGCTGCTGCTGCTGTAGCACAAGGGCAGAAGGAGGTGCCAGGTTGCTCCCAGATCTCGTGAGAACTCCAGTTTTACTGGGTCAGCAGAAGAGCTGTCAGTGGTGCAGCCAATATTGATCTGGAGTCCAAGACATGAAATGCAGAGGATGACAAAGGGCAGGCTGGGACACTTAATCACTGCTCATCTTAGTCAGCCTCCCCTATCTGGTGCTGTATGTATTTAGCTCAGGAAGATGGTGGTTTAGGAATTAATTTAGCAACTGTGATGACAAACTCAGGCCATGCATATAAACATGAACTCTTGAACACTGTCCTACCTGTCCATGGGCATATTGCACTCTGTCTTTTTGTAAAATCAATCTGATACAGAATTCTGAAATACTTCCACTAAAAAAAAAAAAAAAACTTAAAAAAAATTCCAAACAAAGAAAGTTGATAATGTGGTTGGAACAAATGCATCAGCTTATGCAGTTCTCTGTCAGGAAATGAAATTATCATAGCACCAAAAGAATGTGTATTTTTAAAAACAGAAATATTAGACCAAAATGTGCAAACATAAACTTCTGCTAAATTACTGGGCTGCATTCTGGTCTTCTTTTATGTTACATTTCCAAAAAAATGTTTCTGTCAGAGAGATTCAGGCCGTGTGCTGTTTCACTTCAATATGTTCCTTAGCTTTCAATACTCACTACCCTTTCTGCTCATGTATAGCAACAAAGCCTGAGGAGACAGCATTCAGAAGAGTATCATAGCTGGACTGGATTTAGATGGAGTGTCAAACCAAAACATAGTTTGGCAGCATCAAAATACCAGGTGTTGTGACAAGGTTCCTGATGTCCGGAACAGTAAAGATGCAAAGAGAAAAAGTCTACATGATCAGCTGTGCTAATACTAGTTGCCCGTAATAAATAATACATGTTTTATACAGAATTTGAGAATTTTTAAGACAATTTTTTGCATGCCTCTACTGCAAAGGTCTGCTTTTCTTTCATGATGATATTAAGATGTTTATTCTGTTTCAGATTGCTTTTGTAAAGGAAGAATTAATTTCCTTGCAGGATGACTATACCATATTAAAAAAATGTACTATATATACCATCCAAAAAATAAAAGCCTATGACACATTTTGTATGCTTATGCATCACTGTAGTATAAAATAGGTTTTTAACATACGGCTCCACAACAAAAATGTTTTTACTAAAGCGCAGTAATACTCAGAACTGTGCATTAATGTTGAAAATATATATCCTACACTGAATGTCCCTCATCATTCTTCAGCACACTTGAGAGCCATCCATCTACATCTGACTACAACAGTTGTCTACTCATCTGGAAGCTCAGAGCCATGCTTGACCCAGTATAGTTTTTGACTCTGAAGACACAGAAAGAAACTCTACTGCATTATGCATAGCTTCTTCATTTACACTAATGTCCTCAAAAACGTGAGCTAAAGCCATTTAAATTCCTTAAAACAATGTTCTTATCACATATGGAAGTATGCATGGAGATTTTATGAAGTTAATGCTCTCAAGACTTATGAATATCTTAAACTGGCCTCAAACATTTTTGTTCTACAGGCAGTAATCTATATTTTAAAACAGAAAATGGTTTGCCTTCAATAATTTATGAATTAGTTGCATGACAAACTGAAGCATGAATGAGTACATAGCTAAACCAAGTTTTCTTGGATAACGATTAGTATCATTTCAGTAATTGTTTATAAACCACTATCATTTGCTGTTTAATGCTACAGCCTGCTACATCTTTGTTGAAATCAGCTTCGTAATTATGGCATTTACAAGAAAGATAATTTTACAATATCTTAATGACAATATAATGACTTCCCTAAACAAATACAGGATAGGTTAAAAGGTTACTTCTCACAGCATCTGCTCTAACCAGTGCACAATTTAGAGTTTAGGGTAAACCAGAAACACAAATTAGTTTAGACTACATGCTGTCTTGGATGTTCTGGTTTCTAGTGGTTTTACGGGAAGCACAAAAAATGTGCTCCTTATTCATGACATTTAGATTACTTCCTAAGATGGTATGAATTCACACTACTGTGCCAAAGAACAGCTTCCACAGAAGCTTCAATGAAAGCACAAGTGCAAGCAAAAGAAAAGCAGGCTCTCTGATGAAATGCAACCAGTACAAAAAAAGCAGCCTGTAAGAAAACAATTTCTAGTGACACAGAAAGTTGTAGCTCTCCACTGGGTCAGATCATGGAAATGATCTGCAACTACACTTATCCTGAGCAGGTTGTGAAGTGGCAATCTACACCTCTGCAGCTCATCATCTTGTCTCCCAGTGGAGAATTTCCAGCTTATAGTACATGTTATGTTAACAGTGCAAGTATATATGCATGGACAAAGTAGTAATTTAGGCAAGAAAACAGGAGACTTTGAGGCAGAAATTTCCCTCTGTGTGATGAAAGCTTTGTGATACATCTACAAGAGGGAAAGTAATATCAAAGCAATTACAAAGGAAATCAGAGAGACATCTCTATTTGATAATCATAATAGCTGGACAAATACACCAAAGAGCTGAACCTGAACAACGAGAACTCCTACAGTAAAATGCAAAGTAACTTTCTGAGGACAAGTACCTCAAATTGGATTATAGTGTTTTCATTTACACTCAGATCCCTTGTTGTAATGGAGTGTTCTCCAACTTCATTTGAAACAAATACCATAGCGGAATCTTCCTCCCTGTGAAAAAAACAAGAAAGGAATATCTTTTAGAATCAGTTTATTCCAATCAATTTTTACTTCCTAATTTATTGCTGAAAGATGCTTACGGAGCTCCCTTTGATGAATATGGGCAATAGAGCCCAATGTTTCCCCCAGGATAGAAAAACCAGTTGTCCTCTTTGGGACCAAAGTCAAAGGTATCCAAAAGTATAATAGGATTCTTTAGGTTATTTCCATCAATAATGAAGTCATCTATAATCCAGATTTCTTCTTTTTTGCCTACAAAGAAAAGGAGAACACCTCTATTAAAACTTCATAAAACTACTACTAAAAAGTAGATTAATAACCTGTATTTGTGAATTAAATTGAAAAAAAGGTGCTAAAGGAGAGACTTCACAGGCAATCTTTCCATAGTGCCCGTATTGCTCTATCAAATTAAACTTTATTCCTCTAAAATTTATAGAAGTCTCAACAAACTGAAGACTGAAAAACCTATGTTGAGTGAATATCTCCTGCTGAAAACACATTTGCTTTGAAATTATAGCATCAGTGTCATCATCTAAATGAGCCTATGTTTGGCAGCCAAGAGCTCTTCAAGAGAGAAGAAAACTCTGAGTGACCTTTTTTCAAATGGATCATGAATTTGAATGTGCTACAGAACTGGTGCTTTCAAACTGGAGTGGAATGATTAGATGCCAGATCTTTTCTGGAACTGTTTTTTTTTTTTTTTTTTTTTTTCCAATCTGTCTAAAAATTGTCGTGTTCTCAGAGAAAGTTAAAGGGCTTCTTTTAAATGAAGTTCCTATTTAAAGATGATATTTACAGGAAAAATCTAGTTAAAAGTTTTAGATAATACCATTGGAAACATAAACTGGAATTGGATTCTTAGGTCTAGATTTGAATTTGCTTTTTAGTTAGAGCTGCAGTAGGCATTTGCCTGAGTGGCACAAATAATTTCTCTATCACTGGATCTGAATGGCTGTTGGAATTCTTTATAGTTCTTAATGACAGCTTCTGCTAAGAAATATTCAGAGTAACTGAGAGCAGAAGAGAGTTTTCTTCAGCTGGCACATGTCCTCTAATTAGGAGGAATAAGCTGTGCTCCTCTTGTGGTTTTCTATAGTCCTTTACAATTTAATCCAAAGATTAACTGCTCAGTACATTCTCCTTCTAAATGTATTTTTAATGCCTAGTTAATTCGAAGCAAGGTAGGCCCAATTCCCACTTACACTCGGGACATGTTTTATAATTTGAGCACTGCAGTGGGGCCTCAGTGTAAATGAAAATCAGGTGCATAAAAATAATAAGAACATGTGTGAACTTTATTGCTGTTGCTTGACTTCCCAAGCCCTCCAGAACCAAAGCTGCACATCATCAAAGATAGTAGGTTAAGGTACTTCAGCTGTAAAACACACAGAAGCTCTAGAAGAACTGCAGGTATAATCTGACAATTTTAACTGAAGGACTTGAAATACAAGGAAACAAGATTTGAGAGTCTCTGTTCTTACTGAGTCCAAAAATCCAGCCTCTTACAGACATGAGCTTTGCAAGTTGATCTGGTGTCCCACAGTCATTGATTCCTTACCATTGTTATAAGGTTGCCAGAGTCTGAAACGTGTTGCATTGCTTTGGGCTGCGTAGGGCAGAGGAACATTGATAAAGAGGACATCTGTAGTCTGTGTGAAATAAAACTCATCTATCAGATGCCAAGTGATGCCACCATTGACAGAATACTGCAGTAGAATAGAATGAGACCTCTCAGGGGTACCTGGAATGAGGAGGACGTATATTTATGTTCATTAGAATCACAGAAACACAGAATCACTAAGGTTGGAAAAGATCTCCAAGATCATCCAGTCCAACTATCCTTCTACCACCAATATTATCCTATAAAATCATGTTCCTTAGTAGAATGTCTAATCATTTCTTGAACATCTTCAGGTCTGACTTAACCACATCCCTGGGCAGCCTGTTCCAGTGTCTCACCACTCTTTCATACAAGAAAATTTTCCTAATATCCAACCTGAACCTCCCCTGGCACAACTTGGGGCCAGTCCTTCTTGTCCTCTTGCTAGTTACATGGGAGAAGAGGCTGACCCCTGCATTGCCACAGTCTCCTTTCAGGCAGTTGTAGAGAGTGATAAGGTCTCCTCTCCTCTTCTCCAGACTGAACAATCCCAGTTCCCTCAGCCACTCCTTATAAGATTTGTGCTCCAGACCCTTGCAGCTCTGTTGTGCTTCTCTGGACATGCTCCTAAGCCTCAATGCCTTTCTTGTAATGAGGGACTCAAAACTAAACACAGTACTCAAGGTGCAGCCTCACTAGTGCTGAGTACAGGAGGACAATCACTTTGCTGATCCTGCTGACAACACTATTTCTTATACAAGCCAAGATGCCATTGGCCTTCTTGGCCACCTGGGCATACTGCTGTCTCATGTTTAGCCTGGCATTGCTGTGGCCAAAGTTCAGCACCTGGGACTTGGTCTTGTTGAACTTCATTCCACTGCCCTCAGTCCAGTGATCCAGCCTGTTTGGATCCCTCTGTACGGAGTTCCTATCCCCAGACTTATTGACCCTTACTCTCAGCTTGATCATCTGTAAACTTACTCATGGTGCACTCAGTCCCCTCGTCCAGGTGTCCAGGTCATTGACACAGATATTAAACAGGACAGGCCACAATACCAACTCCTGGGGAACGCTACTTGTGACAGCTCACCAGCTGGATTTAACTCCATTTATAATCACTCTCCAGTCCTGGCCCTCCAGCCAGTTCTTTACCCAATGAAGAGTGTAGCTGCCTATTATAATAATCTGTTTTTAAAAAGTACTTGTTCAAAAACATTTCTTCAAGTATAATTATTACGAGCTTACTCAGGCGTTTATTATAGAGTGTAAACATGTTTTTATAACAATTTTAGAGTTTTTAGAGGTTATATGTGTATTAAACATATGTGTATCCCTATGCTTTCCTGTGCTTTCCTCTCTGCTAAAGAATTAGGGGGTAAATATACATTGCTGTTCATTATATATACAGACATCATTAATTTACTTAGATGAGAAGATATTTCAGTGCCATAATTTTTTAGATTAGAACAAACCAACTCCTTATGCCACAGATTTTTTTTTGGCAGTTCAGTGTTTATTTGCTTGTTGTTCGCAGGTACCAGATATTATCATCACCATCAGTAGCAAATCAACAGTGGAAACAGAGGAAATCAACACTGATCTTACCTTTGGCTATAAACTTAAATGAAAACTGGATGTACACAGTGTTAGTGCAATCTAGATCTCTTGAAACCAGCATTCTCAGTCCCTCCTGCAAATACAGAATGGATAGTGTGAATCACAGTTCCCATTATCAAAGACTCTCCACAGCTTACTATTTTTGGGATGCTGTCTGTTATTGACTGTTGTGTCAGTGAAAGAAGTAGCTTTCTCTCCCTCATTTTCTCTCAGACTACAAATGGTGATAGTGATAGCCTTGGCATAGTAATGGCAGGTGCTAGATAAGGGTCTGCAAACACCAGAGGTACAGCTACGTGCTCACGGACAGACAGAGGTACAGCTCATTCAGCTTATGCTCTTAACCACTAGGATGTCTTCTGATCTGCAAGCACTGTAGCTGACTTACCCAGCACTGAGTCCAAGCTCATATACACATTCTTTCAGCAAACTGTACAGCAGCCAAGCACTCTAATTTCCAGGGAGGAAGTATTCTCTCTAGAAGGAGAATCTTTTCTGTACCTCAGAAAACATCTTATTACAAATAACCTCCTGACTTGGGAAGGGAGTGTTCTTTTTCCCTTAGTAAGGAAAGGGAGCAGGTAGGATATGTCATAATGACCCATAAGGTCCTGCCCATCTCTACTCATGAGCTCAGTGTTTTATGGATCCTGGAGACAGACCTGATCCTGTTCTGCAGATATCTAGCAAACTCCACCTCACAAGAGATTCCCTCTTTCTCAGACCCCTTCCCCAGGGAACAACCTGCAGGAACAACCAATTCAAGTTTTAGACAATTCACATTCTCTGATTTGTTATTTAAATTAGCTGAAGAAGTTGAACTGGAGTCTAGGTTTTGCAAAGACATTTTTAAAAAGAAACCATTTCTACACGTGAAGTTTTTAAACTTTGCTTTTCAGGGCCACCTAAATTTACCATGTCAAATGAAAAAACTTGTGTGAACTCAAAATTTGTATACTTCTTTGAACAAAAGTCTTTCAAGGGTACTGATATTTATCTGGTTTGTTGAAGAACTGACTATTCAGAAAATACAGTATTTCCTGATTTTTTGGACCTTTTGTTAAAAAAAAAAAACCAAAAAAACACTCCATAAAGAAAACTTCACAAAAACGTAACAAAGTAAAACATATTCTAACTACACAAACACTGACTACATAGTCTACAGTGAATAATGTCATTCAAAATATTCAAAAGACAGCTGAAGTATTTCAAGACAGAGACATTACTGATTGTAATGTGTACCGTATTTCCACATCACTCACTTGGCCTCAAGAAACTCAACTGTACAGTTTTGTTCTTTTCCTTCAGAAGGTAAGTAGGAATTTACACCATGAATAAAAGTAATAGTCAAAAAATGGCAAAAAAATTTGCTCCTAAAAACAATCTGGGCAAACATTGTGCATATTTTGAGCAGAAAAACACATGAAAAATGAATGTCAAATTCTAGCATAAAGACTTTGAAATAAACTTCTGGGGGAAACAACAAAAAAATTATTTTCTCTTCTTAACTCTACTGGTTGTAATCTTTTTTTTTTTTTTTTCTCAATGTAATGAATCTCTGACCCCTTTAAAAATGAGAGCCGTTCCAGACTTGATTGTGTCACCATTCAGGTTTCCCCTCTCAGCACCGTAGACCTCAGGCCAAAGGTCTGGATGCAAGTTACCATTGAAATCATCCTTCAGGACAGACGGCAGAGGAATGACAGGGACACAGTACGGACCACCAAAGCCTCTGTCACACCTAGCAACAAATTTGGAGGAAAAGGTATTATCCATCTGGCCTGGGTAAAACACATCTTTACATAAAGCATGTAAAGCAAGTCACTACTTACACACAATGACCTGCATCACAGATGCCATGGCCTGAGCACATCCAAGGACATCCTGTAGCCAACACCACATTATCAATAGCCCAAGAATCAACACCGGAAGCATAGTTGTATTGAATCCATCTGAACCGTGTTCTGGGAGAGCTAGAAACGACAAAGTGAATGCATTTCAGGCTACAAAATGTTGCTCCACAAGGTGGTAAATAATGAAATCCTGCATATTTCAGGAGAATAAAATCATTTTAATAAGCACAATACTCTGCATTTAGAAGATTTATAGTCTAGCTGAAATTTGAAGTTTCAATTTCTCAGGTGAGTTTTCAGGCAAAATTCCAGAAGAGCTAAAGGAAGATGCCCAAAGTTAAACAAGAGAAAGTCACCACTGCTGTGAATCTTCCCGGTTAGCAGAGTGGTTGAGCAGAAGCTGCTAGCTACATTAGCATTCAACTGTTCTACATTTTGCTAGTAGTGCTGAAATAATATGATTGCTTCAGTAAAGTAAGAAGTCGTGAATGTTCCCGTATGCTTAACTTAATGTAAAAAAATACAAACATTCATATATATGTATAACAGTATACAAATATATATATATATATATACACAAACATGCACTTGCATGCACGATGTTGTAATTGCTGACTGTCTTGCTATGCTCAGATGGGGAAAGTACTTTGGAAAAAAATCCTTCAAGATCCTATGAAAGACCCTATGACGTTCTGTGGAGCTGACCCTAGACCACTGCACAGTGAAATACCCTCTGACTTTCACAGGGTCAGGCAATCTTTGTATCTGTGAGGAAGATTCTTTGCAAGAAAATGCATGGCCCTGGGGAATGAACTATGGGATTAGAAACTAAGATGTGAATCCTAGTCCCAATTCTTCTAATGTGTGTCCATTTTTACCACCTTATTTTCTAGGTGGTGGAATTTACAATGTTGTGGAGGGAGCTATCAAGAATTATGGAAATATGCAGACTAATGGTAAATAAAATTATCGTCATCTGTCATTTCTGAACAAGAGTATGGTTTTATTCAGAAAGATGGATGCCAGCTTGTCTGCCATGTTCATTTACAATGATGTGATATCACCAGAAGGCAGGCAGAACTCTAATTCTAGTTAAAAGTGTGAAGATGGCACATCTAGTAACAAGCATTTTAACCCACTGAATGCCGTGATCAATGTGCCTAAATCTTGAATGACAAATAACCCTATTACTTATCTGCAATTACAGAAAATACCTTTATATCAGAGGATGGGTCAGTGCATGAATTACTGGAATAATGTGATACTGGAATTACTGGATAGACATTAGAAAAGCTTGGTTTAGCATTCTTGTTCTTGCTGCCATAGTATATGGGCAAGACTTACAAATTCACTCATCCAAATTTGTTACTTACTAAGTTTCTGCAGTTAACATATATCTGATGAAATATTCTGAGGCTAAATTTAAAATTCTGATGGCGTGACAACACACATTTAATAATTTAAAAGACATACAGAAAATTTCCAAGATGGGGGATGTTTGCTCCAATTAGATCAGCAAATTCTGTATTCATGCTAAACTGCCAGAACAGCACTCACTTGGTTATGGGTGGAAGATAGACCGTAACTCTCTTCCAATTTTGGAACCTTTCTGAAGTGTAGATGGAGCTCTCAGTGTAGTACTGACAGCCAATCGTTGGAGGCACACACTCCTCTGTCACCAAGTGCCAGTCTCTCCCATTGTTTAAAGAATACTGCAGGTGAATGCTATGAGAATTGCTGTATGGCTTGCTGCATCCCATGCTCAGCTCAAACTGCAGGAAAGTAGAGGCTGACACATGAAAGTCCCAAGTCTCTGCATAACGAGGTTTTTCTAACAAAAGAGAGAACAAAAAAAATATAAAATTGTATGCCTTATGCATGTGTTTTCACTTCATTCAGATTTTTTATCTGCTTTTTCACCTTCTTCTTTTCAGCTTCCCTGCCCTGCAGATTACTATATATTCAAATTTCTCTACACCTCCGATCTTGTAAAAACACGACCCATACATGATTTATAAAAGAAGCACATACAAATTTATCAGTATTTGGTGACACATACCGATGTTTTCACTGAACATGAGAGCTGTATCCATAGATAGGCAGTCAATGTCTACCTGACCTCCTTGTATTCTGTACCAGCTTGCTTGTAAATCCACAGATCCATCAAATTTATCCTGGAAGCCAGTCTGAGAGCTGTCATTCATCCCTATAAGCACATCATCCAAAGCCCACTGAGCTGAATGTTTTCCTATAAAAAGCAGAATGGGTGAGTTAGTGGAGTCATAGTTGTTGGTTTTTTTTTTCTAGCCCACATTCTGCACTGACTTAGTGAGCTGTGGTCAATCACATACACTGATCACTGTTAAACATGTCTAACACCTTTCTTAAGGAGAAACCTGGAGTATGAATTATGTTTCTATTTCAGCTTCAATGTCTTTATCATCATACACTCTCCCTGTGCCTGAACGAGACACTCCATGAACCCTTAATCTGAGGATTTTCATTCTATGGGTCACAACTTTCCTGTCATTCCTCACAGTTAAATCAGAAAGGCCTCTGACTAGCTCCCCAAATACCTTTTGATTGGAAAAGGATTGTGCACGTGGGAAAACATTAAAGACTCTTGATATAGGAGGACATAGAGGACAATCAAAGAGATGCTGTTCACCTTCTCCTTCCTGGAGTCCTCTTTCTGGCCTACAGTCACCATCATCTTCAGCATATTTCTCCAGTCTTTCATCTCAACTCACCTTCCTACTAGCAAGCTGAAAATGTGATTTTACTGTACAATCACTGCTGTGCCCTTACAGAAGAAGAAGGAAAGAGCTTGTTGTTAACTTGTGAGCTCACAACGATTTGCCAGGACTTTTGTCTTGCCACTGTGAGAAATACAGGCAATGACTGATAGGGCTACTCTGCACTAACTTTATGGCAGATAAAGAACAATCTATAAGAAGCTAATGTCTGAAATGAGGAGTGGTTGTCACCAGTGGGCACTGGTATGGAAGGCTGTATTTCAGCCCCCATTCACAAATTCTCTCTCTCTTACTGAGGTTCAGAGGACTGCTGGCAGTCTTACGGTGATCACTCTCAACAGAGAAAGACATCACCTAGATGCTTTCATGTCTAGCGAGGACAATCAACTCCAGTACATATACACTGTACAAAAATGTATGAATAAAAACCAGACATCGAAACGATGATAGCCAAGAAGCTCAGTACCACAATTACATGAATACAAGATGTGTTCTTCTCTCCCCTTAGGAACTGCTGCTAAAATGTATTTTGCTACATGCCTGAGTAACACCTGCAGGGATCCAGAGCTGCTGCTTTGCACAGAGGTGAAAAATTTAATAAGGACACTTTCAATTGTAATAATGTGCTGCAGTGCAAGGCAGGAGCTGTAAATACCAGTCAGAACCATGGCATTACTTTCATCTAATTATGCAGGAAATATTTGAGTGGGCCTTGAAGATACAGAAGATGACAGGAGGAGTCTTTGGGTGTGGAGATGTTAATTCAGGGAGATGGGAACCACTATGCAGGCACAATCAAGGTCAGTTTATGCTTTTCCTCCCAAATTAGACAAAAAGTGAGATAAAATGGGTAGGCAATTTTACATGCCAGTCACTTTACACTCAGGTAAGTCCTCACATCTTAGTGCTCTCAGGTGCTATAGAAGAAAATCATGTCTGCAGCATGACTAAGGAACATCTAAACACACACTCACAGCATCCACATTGTTCACCTCAACGTATTTTCTGTAACCAGAGATTTCTGCAGAACATGCCCACACTGAGAAGAACTG
Source organism: Phasianus colchicus (assembly GCF_987193195.1). Classification (NCBI taxonomy): domain Eukaryota; kingdom Metazoa; phylum Chordata; class Aves; order Galliformes; family Phasianidae; genus Phasianus; species Phasianus colchicus. The sequence continues at coordinate 13,771,707 of NC_143436.1, forward strand.
ATGGTTCTGGGTTGGTAAAGGCACTAAACGAATTTTTAGGATGGTGCTGCATACCGTGTTGAGGCTGCCACCACCTGAAAGCTGTGGCAGAGGTTTTGGCCTCCCGTGGTAAGTCGATAGAAACAACCTGGGGTTCCAAGTATGACATGAAGTCCAGTTCTCGCAGTAAATGCCAGGTGATCCCATTATCATTTGTGTATTGAACGACGAGACCTGTAGTTAACATTAAGCAAGGCAGTTAGTCAGGCAGTGTGGAAAAGAGAGGGCCAACTCCTCAGCCTACAGTCAGGAGTTGTCAGCCCTCATCCTATGAATACCACTGATGTGACTGTGCCTTCCATTCTCACTTAGCATTTCCTGGTCCAGGAGTGTTCTGTGGACAAAGTCCTGTTGCAAAGGTGACAAGGTCTCACCATCTGCTACATATTATGTTGCTTATCTTCACCAAAACCAAAGGATAAAATCTCTAACTTAGTGAAGGGTCTACAGCCTTAGTGAAACTAATGGTTGTACCATAGAAACCTCAGTAATAATGTGACTTTCTTATTATAATCAGTATTTATTTCTTATGGAGTACTCCCACTGTTTGTGCAGGACACTAAGTTGTAATTCTGATAGCTGGGCTCCCAGTAAGGAGTAGCACACAACGCTCAAAGCATCCTTAAGAGTCATTTGTCTTAATATCTAGATAATTTAAGACAATCTCCATATCTTACACACAGCACAGTAAATACTAGCATGTAGCAGAATTTTGAAGTCATTAATGAGCTCACCAAAGGGGATAGTGCAAGAAATAAGCACTTCTTATGGATATTTCTCCTCTTGAAACTCTGGAGTGCTTTCAAATAATGGATTTTTTTGTTTCTTATATATCAATGCAAATTAGAGGAGAATGATGACAGTTCTGAATCAGTATCAATATAAATGTTATGCACCAAGAAACAGTCCACTGATGTTAAATGGTTTATACTGAAAGGAAGACAAAGTGACATATCTTCTAAACACCACTGATCTTTCCTCATGCAACTGGACTCCTTTAGTGCTCCCAAAACTTTGCTGATCCTTCCCAAATCCAGATATCAGTCCTGTCTCAATCACAGCAATTCTACGTTTGTGGGTAAAATAAGAGAGGATGCAGCTGGAAGAGATCAGCTTCTTCATACTAAGATTTCCAGCGGCAGATTTATAATTTTGAGCTTCAGGTAAATTATGCATGGGAATGGTTTGAAAGGCAATTTTTATCAGACCCTCTGATGGAGATGAAAAGATGAAAAAAAGTTCTTCAAGTCAGAAATTGAAGCTGCAAAATTGATACTGAAATTGAAATGTATTCATTGTATTCACACCTCACAATGAATACATTTCATACTTACTTTCTTCATACATACTTCATTTCTTCATACATTTCTTCATGCATACTTCATTTCATACATACTTCTTTCTTACCTGAAGACTTGTGTACTTGTGAATTTACCTGTTTTCCAACATTATCAAATAGTTTAATAAAAGTGATTACACCTATTCTTGTCAATCTTTCTTAAACCAACAGAGATTCAACAGAGCTATAGCTACTGATAAAGCACCATTGGGTATGTTGAAATAAAAAATAAATGCAAATGTAGGTTAAAAGTAAACTATTAATGTTACATTTTTAAATTCAAAGTTGACTTACTGTTTACGAAAAGTGACCAGCTAATCAAATGAAACAATCATTTGATTTTGTAAAGACAGTAAAACATGAAATCGCTATAGAAGACTCCAGATACAAAAAGTTTACTATAAGGAAAAGAGGCTTTACCTTCATTCCTGGATCTTGGTCTGTTGCAGGAATTGCCCGTAGCCTTGCTTCCTATTTGTACATAAAATTGAACCAGCCTGTTAAAAAACATCAAGGTAGAAGAGAAATGTAATTATCAACTGATAGAACAAAATCAGTCGGAATAACTCTCCTTAACTGATGTGGCATTTTCAACTAGGTAATTAGTCCAGGCTTATTCATCAGACAGTATTCCCACTAAAATCAAGCACTGCCGTAGTAAACAGTGGAGGACCCAAAACAGAAGAAGGTGATGCAGTTTATTGATCTAGTGCCTAATAAATATATTGTTGAACTGAACAGGATATTTTAACAGTTCCTTCCTTCATATGAAGATGCAAAAACACTTAAGAAGCCGAATCTGCAATTTACATCAGATCTTACCTTGATCCCTTCTAACTAGAAAGTGGTTTAAGCCTTAAAAGACAGTATTAGAGTTTAAATAGAATTATTATATTCTCACTAAAACACCAGTCTCTTTTTGACTGTTAAATTCTTCATGTAAAAATATATTATGAGGGAAAGAAGCATTTCTGATCTGCTGGATTTGTATCTTGTAGTTATTTATTTTACCACCTCCTTACTTTCATCCTTTTGACATTAAACCATGGTAACATTTTCATTTGCATGAAACTTTTTCCATGCCCCTAATTTTTCCCAAAGCCATTTTCTATCCTTCTAAAGCTGCAACATCCTTTGGGACAGTGTCCCTGGTTTTATTGACAGAATTTTGGACAAGCCTGGAACATCCCTGAAAACAATGATTAACCCATCCTTCTGCTCCAAACTCTTGTCAATTTTATCGCAGTCTGCAATGATACCTTGCTACACTTCTTGAATTGTTATTTGTAATTGTGATTCTGTAGTGTCAGAGTAGTTCACATTTTTCTCTTAGATGTGCACTGTTTTGCTAATAAAACCAATTTGTGTTAATTAATGCCCTGTTGCTCTCTCATCAAATTTCATTACATTTCTCTGACATTCGTCTGAGTCTTATGTGGCCATAATGAATGTAAAGGGCATTGAGATGACTGAGAAAGCCACCACCCCTTCACCTACTTCATGGGTCGTCTGCAATACACACCTGTAGCAGAGCCAGAATTGAGCAGAGATTCTGGAATCATCTCCATCTTGAGCTTTTGCACACTGAAAGTTGGCAATACCATTCTCCTTTCTGTTTCCTAGCCAGCTTTTGACTTATACTGATGCCTGCCTGTTGTGTTATGGTAGTACTCACTGATGTTTTTGAGAAGCAATTGCTTGTCTCTTGTGCTGGAGGTGTCTTTGTGGATCACGTGGGAGATGTAGTTTATTGCCAAGCAGAAGCTTGGGGAAGAGATGAACACAAACTGAAAGGAAACTATGTTTTGCTAACTCCACTACTTGCAGATAGCTTCTTCATTCTCAGTACTAGTTTTCAAGGTGGATTTATGGCTCTGTGTGAAGAAACAAGGCTTGATTTGTCACTCAGATAATTCCTCACAAGAATAACTTTTCTCTTTAGAGGATTTGGCTCTAATTTGTATTGACACCAGTAAAACCACAGACAAGCCAAGGACTACAGACAGAGCCAGTGAGATGCAGCTATGATTCCAATTTCTATCTCTCACCACTACATACACATTATTACGACCCTTTTCTGATTCTAAGGCCAGCCACACTGCACTGAAATTGGTGTTTCTTATGTGAAATGTTTCGTATATCCATAGGGTCTAAACAAGCCAGAATTTACTCATCAGTTTCATTCTTAATATAACCTTATAACTCAAGAACAGAATAGTTCACAGTGTTACACTGCCTAGCCAGTGTCTTAATGTTTTCTGCACCTTTACTGCTTGACACAGTGTTCAGGCAGTAAAATAGTAGAATGCAGTCTCAGAGCTGAAAATTTCTATGATGAAATTCTTTTTTTGGACTGCCAAATGTAGAGATCAAGTAAAAAATTAAAAGAAAAAAAAAAACTTTCTGCAAAAGGGTGAATCAGCTCATCTGATCTGGAAGAGTTTGACCCAAAACAGCTCTCTGAAATGGTTGCAGGGTCATTAGCAACAGAGTCTGTAATGCAGATGGAAGCCAACTCAGCTAACAAGCCTAATGTCGCTGTTTGGAAAAATATATATTGCACAGTTTTTATCTAGTTGCCAGGTAGGCACTGTGTCTGATTGCTCTCACTGAATAGATAGTGAAGAAGGAGAGGCTATCAAAATGGGAGGCATCTCTAACCAAAATGCATCCAGGTATTGTACTGTCAGTCAAGAGGATGGAAATAGTGCTGGCAAAATTGTGCCTTTGGCGCACCAGGCCATGCAAAAGGGAAGGAAGGAGAGACTTCAGTGGGCTTCTGAAGGTTGGAGCAAAAAATGTTTTGAGCAAAATGAATTTTGACAGTTTTCTCTTAGCACTATGGGACTTCATGTTTGTTATAAAAAGTGTAATCAATTACATAAGGAATAAGATGATAGGGCAGATAAGGCTTCAGAATATGACAGTGCAGTGTATGCATAGAGTGCATGCTAATGGTCATTAGTTTTGGGGATTGAGTTTTAGTTTTAAAAGCTCATAGCATTAAGGCTGAGTTTAGCATTGCTTTTCTAGGTTTCTCCTTTAGCAGTACCACCAAGGGCTGACAAATCTCGACCCCCCTGCAGCAGAGTGAACCAGGAGCACTGTGCCATGGTGTTCCCTGCTCTGCTAGGAAGACACAGGTAAGAAGGAAAAGGTCTTTCTATTTCCTACAAAAATGAACTAGAATTATTTATGTTCTTTACATAAAAATTACCCTAGTAACCTAGGCATATAAAAAGCTGTAATTGAAACAGAATGATACAAACATGAATAGGTAGGTGTGCAGGAATTCAGCATGAAAAAAGAACTTTAATGTCTTGCAAATGTCTGTCAGCTTAAAAATCTACTGAAGGAGTTTCAGCATTGCTATTCACAATCTTCAATCCGCATATCTAATAGTAAGTCATATTTTCCTCCTGTTTACTCAGTAACCAAGCCACTCCTAGCCAAAAAAACTACTCACAAATAAAAGATAACTGCGCATGGGCTAAGATGACCCCTAATAATAGAACCTAATTCTATGCAAGGCATTACTGAACGCAAAAAAAAAAGAAAAACCCAGAAGGGAAAAAATACTTCACTCTCATCTCCTCTTTCAAGTGACATTAATTTTAGCTCCAATAACAGAAAACATTTCTAGACTGGAGTACGATTTTCTTTTAGGATATGGGTTTTCCAGTTAACCCCTCACACTCTCACAAAATTAGTCTGCTCTAGCTTCTAGAAGAAATTATCCAGCTAATGTTACAGACAGCCTTGAGCATTATAGTGGGTATTCACCTTTTCTTAGCAAGGTATCAAAAGGCTGGATATTGATGTCTTACATGACCATCCCAGCTTCCCTTATAAGTAAGGAAAAATACAAACTTCCAGAATACAAAACAGTGGTCTTTGCTAGATGCTGTTTTAGGATTAACTGCATTACTCTTTTGAAGTAGTTATTTATCTCTTTTGAGTATATAAGAAGTATGGGGTAATTGCAGTAATCTAGAGTACCTATGTTCTGGATGACATGAGGTGGATCCTACTCTTGAGAACTTGTGCTCAAGAAAACTGAGAAAAAAACGACAAAATCACATTTGTCCCATTTGTGCTTGAGATGATTCTTCTCTCTAGCAAACAGCTCAGGGATGCATCTTCAAATTTTAACTGTTGGAGGAAATTAGCATATTCACTGTGATACTTATTAAAAGGATCAGTGTTGATTTATTTTGCTAAAATGATCACTCTTAGCAGTAGAAAAGCTATTGAGCCTGTGCTCAGAAGGGGGATCCTAGTTTCTCTTACCAGGAGTCTCGTCATTTAGGCCCTTGGGGCAGTTTTGAGACTCTAGCTGACCCTAGATGTGCTTATGCAAAATGAAAATGGGCTGAAAAAAGTCCAGAAAGAGCATCACTCAGTATTTTACTTTTGTTGGTGTCTTAAGTGGTTCAAACTCTGTAAAAATGCAAATCTATAAATATAAATATCTGGCATTGAAAATGATTTCAAAGTAATCCAAAATACTTTTCTTTATAAAAAAAATTTCTCCAGGAAAGAAGGAATAACCCCAAATCATCATTTGAACATAGACTTCTTGATAACATAGTTACTTCAAAATTACACTTTGCAGTACTGATAACATGAGATTTAAAAGGACGGTAGAACAGAAAATGTGTTCAGATCTTTCCAGAGTTTAAGCACAAACGTATGCTTGTCAAAAGTGTATTTGTCAAACAATAAATTACTTTAACTATTAAGCAATTTTCGTTGTTATATAAAAGAACAAAATATTTGTCAGAGGAGAATTTGTCAATCAGGCAGAACGGAGAGGAAATGCAGCAGCTGCTGTGTAACACTGTGCTGGAGAGCAGCCAAGGATGTCCTGAGAGCCTCAGCACCCATCCTGCCCTAAGAAGCACTGCTGGGCTGAGCTGAAGAAGGGGAAGACTAATTTATGGCCACTCTCTGCTGAATGTTTCCACAAATTAAATAATGCAACAAAATCAGTGCATCACTTGCTCTTGGAGCAGGATTTGACAGGAGACATATGTTTTATTAAACTAATGGATATAATTGTGGGGTGGGCAAGCTTTGAGATGCATGATCCCTCATGAGACTGGACAAAAAAGCAGCAAACTCCAGGATAAATAATGGTTAGAAATAATCGTCCTTAGTTTATCCTAATTACATGAATCAATTAGACAATTTGAGAGAGAGAGGATAATTACTACCAGTGGAGCAGAATTCAGTGATAGCACAGAGAGGTGGAAGCCTGTCAGCCTCTCTACTGCACAGAAACAATTCATATTCCATTTTTTTTTACACTTCTTACAAGCAGACTAATTCACAATACCTGGTAAGTAAACAACACCTCATTTGCTGCACTACTGGCATGCTGCAATTCAATGCAGCCAGTGGAAAGGGAATTTTTCTGTCCAGCTATTGGCAGGCTCTCAGTTTTTGTGCAGTCTTAAGACCACATCTTCTGCTTGGTCATCTAGAACACACCGCAAAGCCTTTATCCCACAGAGATCAACAGTTTGTGTTTCCTGTGTTGCTACTGCATTCTGTTTCTAATCTAAGTTTTCCCTCTCCAGAAAAGGAAGTACTAGACCAGAATGAACAAAAGTTAACTAATCAGTCTAAGATTTCTTGTATGGGTTGTGATTACCAGAAAAACATTTCACACCTTCTTGCCTATGCTTGTAATAGCAGAGAGATACAAAGATGAGAGGTGGCACTGATTACTACTGACCTGATATTTGTGGTGTCCAAAGGAACAGTTCTTGCCTCCCTTTTGCCAGGTCCATTGAAGTACAGAGATTTTCCATCACTGAGCACACCACAGCCTGTTCCAACCTGACCTCCTGTTATCTTGTACCAGAGAGGGCTTAGCTTCCTCTCAAACCTGTCGAACATCTCACTGTGGTTAGGCACATTAGATACACAGGTTCCATGTGATGCTTAAAGAAAAAAAAAAAAGGGAGATGCTTTGTTGAAACTGTGCTGAAGAGAGCAAAATTCAGATACAGAAAACTGGCAGACAGTTCTATTGCACCCACACAAGAAAAAGTACTGTGCTTTTTTTTGAGAAAATGCCAAGAAGATAGAATTGTACCTTTTCAAGCCCTCCATATTTTTTTGTAGTCAGAATAAATCCTCATCCTCTAAACTCTAAGATGGCTTATTTCACTGGGTGAAAAACACATGCCTTATATAGATAAGCCATTTTATGTAAACAGAAAAATATGATCCTTTTAGCCCTTTATAAATAAATTGAACAGAAGATGTTAGCTTATTGCTTTGTTGGTATAGGGTCGAAAGAGTGCAGTATGCAACTGGTAGTGTCAATCTCTGTCTGTTTTTTTTTAACCAAGTATGTGTTTTTTGTGCTTTTTTTTTTTTTTTTTCCCCCTTAATTTTTGCAGCATAAAAGCCCCAGAAACCACAAGTGAGCAGAATTTTTCGCAGAAGGCCCTGTCAGAACATATGTTCCTTCCTGGTCCTGTGCCATCTGATGGCCAGGGGACTCAGTAACAGAAGCAATTCATTTGAAGATGGTCCAAAGGTTTTTAAACAGACTTTTTAGTTTAAAATATTTTATTTTGTTTTCTCTTCTATTGCTAGTCCCTTTCCATTCATACAGATGGCTATGCTCATAGATAGTGGTTGCCAGAAACATCACCGATGTCTCCTGTCCTCAGCTGCTCTATTTTATCTGTACTAACTCCTGTGCTAAATTTTATTCAACAGAAAGAAAATATTCTTGCTGGCAGCCCATGAAATTTATGTCAACATGTATTTTTCCAGAATACTGGAGAGGAAAAACACTGCGCTAGATTTTCAACATCAAAACAGCCAGTGTTTACCACTGTCCCATCTAAAAAACATCTTACCTGTGTAGCCCAAGTCACAAAAACAGACCCCCGAGACGCAGTCCCCATGACCATTGCAGTAACTGGGGCAAGGCTCAGAAATGTAAACACCATCTAATCCAAAAGGAGGCACACTCTTGTGGGAGCTGCTCTCCTGGATCCAGCGGAATCGAGTCTTACTGCAAAGGAACAATAATGACATGGTATTACTATTCCCAGCTTTCAAACCTACTCCATACTTTTTGTGCTCTTTGTTTAAAGAGAAAAAAGAGCTTTTTCCTAAATTAGCTATGTGCAAACAAGATGCAGGTGGATGCCTCGAAAATATTTCTGACATCCTATGGCTTCTGTGACTTCGCTTAGGAATATTTTTTCCTCATTTTTTTTTTTGGATGTTTTTTGACTTCCTCTGTTTTGCTGGCCTACATCCACCAGTGTGACACAAAGAACAGATTACATGGTTTTTATCAGCAAGAATGAAAGATTAGATGCAACTCTTAAGATGACTTTCAGTACTCAGTTCAACGCAAACTGCTAATTACATTTTAAAATCCCAGAAATACATTTCTTACAGTACTTACGAAAATAACTCAATAATGACAGTGATGCAGCTCATAGGATGTTACAATTTTGAGTAAAAATAAGCATTGAATAAACTAGATATAGGAAAAATCATATGCCTTCTACAAAAATGTCACACAAAAAGTCCTAAAGAATATGGACAGAAACACAAAGATATAATGCTTGGATGGCAACATGAAATTCCTGAAAAACAGTGATCTAATCTTTAATCTCTGCAACTAAAACTGCTCCAGAGACTTCAGCCTACACAAAGTTACTACAGTTTGCCCACTGTACAGGGAATTGATTAAAGAAAAAATATTTTGATTTTTAATTCTAAGCTTTTAACTTCTAGTTGAATCATTTTATGTGTGTTCCAGAGGGGGGAATTGCCTTAACATTTGGTTGTCACTCCAATGGATTAACCAAGATAATCCTTTCTGCTTTGTGTAATGTATAATATACCTATCACCTTTTTAAAAAAACAAAACAAAACTTTTCACTGGGATTTGGTAGGTAAGATGATCAGTGTGCTAAGTGCTTTGTACCAAGAGATATAATGGGATGCTCTCAAGATAACCATGATTTCTAAAATGAACCATAACCAATTCAGTTTTCAGCCTGCTGGGCACCTCATCATACTCCCAATACTTACATTTTTAATACATGACCACGAGCTTGTTATTCCTGATCACGTTACAAAACATAATGCCAAACAGATTGCTCCTATTGATTCTGTACTGCTTGTTTTGGGGAAATCAAATCAGCTGGTGTCAGATCTGTGCAATTTGGCACCTGCTTTTATTGGCTAATTACTGGAAAAAAGACAAACTTGTTATGGTATACATGCTGCTATTTCAGCTCCTTGCAGCAAAGGCACCAGCTTCTCTGCTACACAATATGCTACATCTTGAAACTCTGTGTTGGGACGCAGAGATTAGGAGATGGTGTCAGGAAGATGGACTGAAACCTTAGGGCAATATGTGAACTTCTGCCCAGAGAGAGAGATTGACAGGAGCCAGCAGGCTCAGGGTGGTGCAGACAGCAAATCAAACCTTCTAGGGCCTCTTTGCTCAGTATGGACTGTAAAATTAATCCTGTTGAAAGGGCTTATTTGATTCAAGTGACTTATTGCCCTCTTGCTTGTGCCTCTAACCTAACTGATATGGCTAAAGAAAGACAGCACTATGATGAAGAGATTGAAGTCAAATGAATATCTTGTAGTCTCTTGTAATTTAATTTTATAAATGGTTCTGACACCTTTAAAATGGAAAGCTTCTCCCTGTTTTGGAGAGTACAAGATATTTTTCCCAGACCTGCAGATTTTTAATGCTGATTTTATTCACAGCTTGCAACTTTTTCCTAACGTAGCCACAAAGAGCAGGCAGCTCATTCACAACAGGTATCACAGGCTTACAGTGTACAGTACCTGGCTGCAAGCGACCTTGGGATGACAATAGTGATCCTTGTCCAGTCCTCAAAATCCCCTGTGTGATACACAGTTGGCTCGCTCAGCTCACGTGAGCTTCCCTCACATCCTTTGGTTCCTGGAGATGCAGGATAGCAGCCTTCCTTCACAAGTGACCAAAAGAGCCCAGCATCATGTGAGTACTGAAGCAGAACGGGAGCAGAGCTGCTGTACTGGTTAGTGCAGCCAATATTCAGCTGCAAAAAAATCAGAGTATCGGATATGAGATAAAAAAAAAACCCAACTCTGTGTTGTTATTTGCAGTTATTGGCTGCGATTGGTTTATTATAATTGGTTATTATTGGTTTTTAATTGCTGTTATTATCTTTCACTTTTCAGTTTGGAATGCTTAGTTCTGAGCATTTCCTTTGCACCCTGCTGGAAAACAGTGACTGATGCTTAAAGTCTGATTCCCACACACGCATGACATTTGTCTCTAAAAATTACCACTATCCCTTTATTTAACTTGATGGGTTCAGTAAAACGTGCAAAGAGTACACTTTTCAAAGGTCCTGCTCCGTAGCAGGCTGCAAAAAACAAACTCTACACAGGCACCTGCGTGCCCAGGAAGACAGAGAAGAGCTGTGTCCTCTGAATTATAGAATCATAAAATCATTAAGGTTGGAAAGACGACTAAGACAACATAGTCCAGCCATGAACCCATCCCCAACATGCCCAGTAAACCACGTCCCTCAGTTACACATCTCCACATTTCTTGAACACCTCCAGGATGGTGGCTCCAGCATCTTCCTGTGCAGCCTGTGCCAGTGCCTCACCACTCTTTCTGAGAAGAAATTTTTCCTAATATCCAATCTGAATCTCCCCTGGCACAAGTTAAAGCTATTACTTCTTATCCTATCATAAGTCACCTAGGAGAAGATGACAATCCCCACCTCACTATAACCTCGTTTCAGGGAGTTACAGAGACATAGCCCATTGCAGCACACCCTGATGTGCCCAGAGGATCAGTCTGATGACTCCGAGGTATCCCTTGCCCCAAGGCTGCAACTCCTGACCACAGCTGAGTCATTGGCTTTGCAGAATAATGTTTGAGACATGGCACTGCAAGTCTGGTCCCAGAAAAGAACAAAATTGGATGCAGCAGAAATATAAAATGTGAAATGAGATCATAACTATACAAAAATCAACTTTTCATTTTACATTCTCAGAAAAATATTAGTTTTATTTTATTGCATAAATTCTACTTAATTGTAGAACAAATGTATAACAAAATGATTTATATAAACTGAAACATTTTTGACAAACTACTGTCTTTGAGTTTATCAATGCAAAATTATTCTAGGCATCTATTTAAAATGGAAATTTCACTAACTGAGGAAACATTTAACCATATGCTTAAAATTAAAGCATGCAAATAGGACTACATATTTCTCTGCTTTCCAAAAAAGAGAGGAGTATAAATTAAGGCCTTAAGTAATGGAAGAACTCCCTGTTTTCTGAAACACATTGTTTTGTATACAAATTACAAATATACAACTACATTACGTTGCCAAGGGTTTCAGTGATGGAAGGTGCATGAAATCTTTTCAAGCACTGCTTTTGTAAACAATTTTTGAACTGCTGTTGATCATAAAACCTGGGGAATGAAGACTTAATCACTGAAGTGAAACATCCAGGCTGGACGTGGCTCTGGGCAGCCTGGTCTAGTGGTTGGCGACCCTGCCCATGGCAGGGGGTTGAAACTAGATGTTCTTTGAGGTCCTTTTCAACCCAGGCCATTCTATGATTCTATGATAAGTAATAGGAAATGGTCAAGAAGCAAATAACATATTTTCCAGGCTAAATAGTATTTATATATGGCAGTATTTCGGGTTTTTGACGAGTTTAAGGTATAAAACTGTGAACAATATACTCATCCAGAAATTGTATTGCAGTCTCTCAGTTTGTACAGCATTTCATAACTTTTAGATGAAATGAGATCTTTTTTATAAATCCTATTACTTCTAACTAACTTCCCTATTTACAGAAGTGTGGGAATTATATTTGAAAAGCTGCCTGTAAACATCAGATTTCTTTAATAATTCTACTTGTAAATTATTCAGTGTCTGTATCTGCCAATTATGTAAAGACCATGTATTTGTGGTGAGCTCATTAAAATTGCATTTCAACCAACCTCCAGAATTCACCAATGGGATTTCACTATAAACTCAATAAAATTTTGATTAGAGTTCAGAAACAAGAGCTTGTGAAAGCAAATACACTTTATTTGGAGCCCATATTCTGATGGACTTTCAGACCACTAAACTTCTTGTAAGCCCTATAAATAAGAATGCTAATTGGAGCCTACATTCCTTGACAAAATAAAAGTAAATTATTTGAAAAAAAAACACACTGGAATATAGAGAAGCTTGTAAATCCTTAAATACCTTAATATAAAAAAATGTATGCAAATCACAATGGAGCTTTTGTAGTCATGGAGCCCCAAATGAGATAAAGCTTTTTTCCCTTGCAAGGCTCTTCCTACCATTTCCTAGTGCTGACTAGTATACTGACAGTCACTTCAACCTGCCTGTGAAACTCGTTAAAGAACAATAAGACTTCAAATTTTCTCCAGAGGGGGAGAAAGCTCTCTTGCACCAAGGTTTTGGCAGCATCATATTTTATACTGTATGAATTCACACCTGTGCTCCACACATCTTTCAAGACAGCATTATAATGTATCACCTTGTTTTCTGTGGTGACCCAATGACATCTTGCAAGAATGGAATAAGACAAGTTTCACTGATACACTATGATCTGGAGGAACTTATGTTTAAGGAATACCTTGAACTGCAGAACATATCCAGGCTTCAGCGTTAAATCTCTAGTCACTGCAAATCGGTCTCCGTCTGATTTACCAAAGAGCATGGCAGAGGGGGTGGCAGAGCAGAAACTTTCATTTTTGGTCATGCCTTCGTTCGCCAGTATTAACCACACACTCAGCTGGTTCATAGGGTAATCGAATGCTGGCTTTTCATAAAAGTTCTGTTAGAAATAAGGAGAAATGCAACACAAAGAAGTACTACCTCCTTGCAGCGCGATTTCAGAAGTTTTCCAAAATTACCAGTTTTCCAATTTTGCCATTTACATGCTCTGTAATTACCTCAAAATCGTAACTTTCAAAATTTGTTTCAACTTTTTGAAGAGACACATACATTCTCTATTGTAAAAATAAGGAGTCCTATAGTGATATGATAAGAACCAGGTTCGTGCCATGTAGAGAGAAACGCAGCTGCAAACATTACAAATGTTTCTTTAAGTATAACGTGATATTCTCAAAGAAAATCAAATTCAAAGAAATTAATACCAACAGAGAAGATGACACTCATTTCACAGTGATGCCCACAGGCCGTTCTTGCTTATTACCTGTGGTAATGTGGGATTAACAACAGGAATTATGTGCTTCTGCTTCTCTGACAAGATGATGATGTCGTCGATGGCCCACTGGTCGTACCCTTCTCCTGAAAACACAGGCTGCCACCACCGAAACCTGGTGCAAGGAGTCTTGGCTGCAGCTGGCAGCTCCAGATAGACAAACCTGAGAAAAGAAATTCAGTAGAATGCTAAGGAAACATCATAGAGAAATGGGAGAAATACTGCTGAACATGAAAAAGAAGCAGGAAAGCCATTTCTTTTCCCAATAAACTGTTAATTGTGATGGGTCTTGCTTTCCCAGAAATGGCTGAACACCTGCCTGTCAATGGGAAGTAATGAATGAGTTCCTTATTTTGCTTTGCTTGTGCATGTAGCTTTTACTTCACCTTTTGAACTGTTCTTTTTATGAGTTTTCTCACTTTTACCTTTCTGGTTCCCTTCCCCATCCCACTTAGGGAAAGCCAGTCTATGTGGTGCTGAGCTGACTACTGTTATAAAACCACAACAATCAGTTACGTGTTCAGTATTATTTTACACAACTTAAATATATGTATTTATGCGTATATTCCTTCCTGTATTCTTTCTTAACATCATGCTACTTTGTATCATTGAACTTGCTAGATCTTGCCTCTTTGGCAGATAGAAGTGAAAAAATCATTTGGGGCCATACAGAATCTTTTGCAGAAGGTTCCTAGTTTTATGTGTCAGAAAGTAAGTAACTGGAAAATAAGATTTGGAGCAGCAGTGTAAATAATAGATAGATACAGCTACATACTCTGTAAGGACCATTGCCCTTGGTTACCCCAGGGAGGTAAATGTTTTGCCTAAAACTAATGCACTGGATAGCCAGGCAACGGAGATTCCAGTGCATAGCTGGGGATACCCTTATTTGTTGGAAGCTTCCTGTAATTTCGTCAAAGTAGAGGCAAAGTAAACAGTTTTATACTTTCAAATGCTGAGATTACTTTTAGAAAAAGAGTTTTCCAAGTTTACAGCAGTCCTTCTGAAACCACTGTGTACTGAAGGAGCAAAATGAGGAGCTTGGAGGATAAAATTATTCACATATTTATATACTGCAAGAAATCAGCTATGGTAATAGAAATCATGTTAATAGCTACACAGACAATTGCCATTTCATTTTGCATTGGTAATCTATCTTCAGGTTTTCTAAGGCCTGCTTTAATAAGATTTTTCCTTTATAATGATAAGGATGAATGGCAGCCTGAAAGAGTTTCCACATTAAGGACGGCTTTTAAGCACTATAGTATGAAATGATTCTTCATGTTTACATAGACTAAGAAACAGTTTTCTTAAAGAGATGAGGCAGTATGGATATAACTGACTTCATGTAGGCAAAAATTTTACCTGGGTTTGCTGAAATCAGAGAAATACATTTCCGCTAGCAGCTGCCAGTTGATACCACCATTGTTGCTGTACTGCAGCAGCACACCTTCTTCTCTGCTGTCTGGTCTATTGCATGAAGAACTTTCTCCTCCAATCTGGATGTAAAACTGAACAAAATCCACCCAGGTAGTGTCCAAATCCCAGCTTACCAGCTGTCTTTTTCCAGCCTACAATTGAATGAAAAGAGATGTAAAAAATAATATTAAATATGACACCTTCACTCCAAACTGATATATTTTAAAATCAAGCACACATGAGTATTATACAGGAACACAGAAGACACTGAATTTTGTGTTAACATGACTTTTCTTGTTCTTAGGGCTATGGTTTTTCTTGGCCATCCTTTAGGGATTAATCTCTCAGATGCATTCCAACAAGCATTTTTACTATTACAGATGCAGCATTTCAACTCACAACACAACTTTCAAACACAATTTCAACACAACTTTTTCATCACTCCTTTTCCCCCTCACTCCTCCATGGTACCAAATGCCTTCAGGAGACATAAAGTATAAAGCAATAAAAAGGCATTTCTGACAACACATTTTTTTTGCACTGCATAGTGTTACTGGGACACCTGGAATTATACCATCAATAATGCCTACTGTGTTTCAGGGAAGGGAAATACAGCTGATGTATCAGATGCCTGACCATCGTTTCTTTTTTGCCTTGCATTTGCCTAGCAATCAAACTCAGTTATGATCAGATCCTTGTGTATTATAATATCTTCATACATTTTAGGCTCTGATGAACTTGGTCTTGTCTCATCAAGATCCTTACAACATCCAAAAGTATACACTTTTCTCTGTTTCACTTAAGCATTTTCTCTCCACTCTCCCTTTGGTCCACTCTGCTGGCACAGATTGGTGACTTCACTTTCTATTCAGTCTTTTAGTATTAGTAGCACTCAAGGTTCTTTGTTTTGTGATTGTCTCTGCGGCATTTTTTTCTCTGGTTGCTAATCCAGTGCTATTTGCATGGAGAACGGCCTTCCCACATGTTGGCATCAGCCCATTTGACAGTTTTCCTTCCTACAAAAGCAGTGCATGGAAGATTTGCAGCAGTGTAGTTCATCTCCTAAACAATAACAAGGGAGGGGCGTTTTCTTTTCATGCCTCATGTGAGTAGAATTTATTCATTCACAAAGCAATGTTCTTCTCCTTGTATTATCCTAGTCTTTCATGTAAAACCTACGGATTTAGTTCCAGTTTTATGTGAGCATAGCAGAGAGAAAAAATAGCCTCATTAAATTTAGTGAATAGCATTTCCAAGGATGTTTTTTAGTTCTAGCAGGAAACAGCTCTTGGGCATCTGTAGTGTGCCTCATATCGTCACTCTGTACTTACTGACAAAAGAAGACAGAGGATATTCAGCTAAAAGATGCTCTAAGGTGCAAAAATCTTTTACTGTAATTGCAGTTCTCCCTTTCCCCTTTTACTCCCAGCTGGAGACTGATCTTGTGGGCTCCACAGCAACAGGCACATACAATGCTGCCCAGTGAGACAGAACAGAGGACAAGAGCAGTGTCCCTACAAAAGTGCCCCACTTGCACCCTGCCTGTCACAGCCCTGCCCCAGTACAGTCCCAGTTGTGCCACCACAAACCACAGTGTGCAGCCGGAGAGGAGCTGCATGGATCATCTTTATGCATTCTTCAAAACTAGCTGCAACCTGACATGGTATTAACAGTGAAAACGCCAGCTGGTTTGAATTGCCTAAAAATCATAGAATAGTTTAAGATGTAATGGACTTTTAAAAGTCACCTAGCTCATCCCCCGTGCAATAATGAGAGACACCTACAGATAGATCAGGGTGCTCAGTGCCCCATCCAGCCAGACCTCGAATACTTCCAAGTTCGGGGCATCCACCACCTCTCTGGGCAACCTGTTCCAGTGCCTCACCAGCCTTAGTGTAAAAACTTTTTTCTTATATCCAGTCTAAATCTCTCCTCTTTTAGTTTGAAGCCACTTCCCCTTGTCCTATCACAACAGACCCTGCTAAAATCTTCAAGCACAAAAAAGCATTAAAAAGATAAAATTGGACTAAGCTGCAAAAATGATGCTTCTGTTTAAAGTAATATCTATGTTTTTCCCAGTCTCGTATATCCATGATTCTCCTACAAATTTCAAGTCTGAAATAAACAAATAGCACTGATCTACCTAGTCATAAGTAATAAGATTTACGAGCTGAGAATTAAAAAACAATCTATATTTCTTATAAGATGATAGATGAATTTTAATTATGTTCCACTTATTAACTATTTCCCATTCCTACTCAGTTTAGGGTAAACTCAGAACAAAGATACATTAATTGCTTTTTTCACAGAATATTTTTCTTTGCTGGTGTTACAGCCATAGTTCATTTACAGACTCTACCAAATAGGCCACATCACACTGGTAGACTAATTTCTGGAAAACTTACTGAAGATACAACCGTAACGATTGAGTCTTGAACACTGTCTGCATTTTTTTTATTTATTTGTTTGTTTATTCCCAACTGAATAAAGCCATCTTGCTTGGTGCCATGATTGTGAGATGGGCACAGTCTTGGGTTCAGTCCCAAGCTTCCCTGTGCAGGCCAACATAGCTACTACTGGCCCAAGGCACTGCAACGTGACACTGATGATATTTTGGTAGTTTGCTTTCACAACTTTTTTGTTTTCAGAGATCCACAGGAATTCAAAATTGTTTTAACCAAATCAAACTTTTCCAACAGGTTCCAACACTGTTGCTGTCCCATGGGCAAATATGTCCCATCTGAGAGTCAGAGATCTGGCTGTAAAACTATTGTGAGGACGTTTTTCATATCTACATCATCCCTGCTCCAAATTGGCACTGACTGCTAAAGAGTCATCCACAAAAACAGGTTAACTGAGAAAGGGAATGAGTTACTTAAAACTTTAAAGAAATTGCGGGAGCTAATTGCTAACACACCTATAATTGATTACAGTTAATTGTGAAACAAAAGATAGAGAGTTGGGAGAACAAAGGCAACATTAATTCTGATAGCAGTGATTGATTATGGCAGCAAACATTAGACACTGAAATAAAAAGTGGCTAGCTGAGGAACTGTAAAGAAACAGAACCTGTGAATATGAGCTCCCAAAACAACATAGAACTGTTGGGCAGCTATGAAAATAATTTTTGTAATGTTTATCACCATGACCACTAGACACCTTGAAAAGGACCTAAACAGAAATTAAATAAGCCACCTTCAGCTCATGGCACACAGAGTGCTACTACTCAAGAAATGAATGATAACCTAATCTTTAGAGATCAATAGAAAGAAGCCAAGAATTTCTAAATGAGATTTTCACTCCTCCTTAGCAGAAATCAGAAGAAGGATCATAGCAGGTTAATTATAATTTATCAAACTTCTTTGAGAAACCTGGCATAAGGAACTGAGCCAGAAGGAGAAACATTTAATAGATAAGACAATTACATTAAAAAATCCAATTATCACAATTAGCTAGTTAGACTGATTCGTTTATTATGAAATTTTCAGCACAGAGCCGCATTTTCAAGGGAGGAGGATGTGAGACTATGTAGGAGTGCTGAAAATTATTTGATGAGTTAGATATTTGTAATGAGGTTAACAACACATGATTACACAGCTTTGCACACTGGGTTATTCTACTGGGACTAATCCAGTTCTCATGACAGCAGTGGCAGTTTGATCAAACCCTTAAAAGAGAAGCTGTACTTATACTCTTCCTTTCAATTAAGAACAACAAAAAAAATCCATCCCAACAGAATTAGACCTGAGGAGCAACAAAGGAAAACAAATCTGTGATTATAACCCATAATCTTACATCTGATCGTAAAGATCTCTTTTTATGTTACATTTGCTATCAATTTGCAGAAATCTTTTTCTTGCTGTATTATTTTTTTCTGTAACACATCCAAGTCATACAAGAGAGTTCTGCAGGCTAGCCAGGCACTTTCTAAATGCTGGAGGAGTTGCTTTTTCACTATTTTTGGTTCTTTGTTCTCAAAGTGACTCCTGAAAGCTACCCATTCTTGATGCCCCATCCAGAACATGACAGAAAAAATAAAAGTTGAGTTTGCTGAGAAAGAACTGTGTCTTAAAACAGAACATGCATAATATTAATAATATTATTAATTTGTGCACTTCTCAGCATGCTGACAATTTGCTTCTTTCCATTACATTTGGTATTTCTTGGATATTCAATGTCACTCTCCATTTCTTTGGATTGCTTTGTTTTTTACCAGCAGAGCACAGCTGTGCTATTTAATGCACTTTTCATACTGCACTTTGCTGTGCCTCAGAGCTTTCTGCTACCTTCCTTTTCCTTATAACCCCATCCTGTTCCATTAAAACTGACATTACCACATGCCTTTCTCAGTCTCCTGTCCCTTACTGATACCTTGTTGAAGTATAGCGAGGAGCCAGATGAGATGACCCCACAGCCTTCTTCAGGCTTTACAATCTCTCCTCCAATAACTTCTTGCCACTCTGTCTTCAGGACATCTGGGTTTTCAAAATCAGACATGACAGTTGAAGGAAGGGGATTTTCAGGCTGACACTCTGTACCCCGAAACCCTGAGTCACACCTGGAAGAAAGCATAAGCATAACAAGCTTTGAAAGATCATATCTGATACTCACAATTAGTTACAACCTTTTGAAATTACATGTAAAAAAATCATTCAAGAATTGGAATTTTGGATGCTAGAAACAAGCTGGTATACCTGGATTACTGGAAATAAGCTATATTTTACTTCAAAAAATAATGCAGTGTCCAGAAAGTTTAAAGCTGGCAGGCAGCACTCTGCCTTTGGTACTGCAGTAACTCTCAGAGTCTGTAAAGCAGCTCTGAGCTGGTTCTTTATGTCTTTCTGCCCCAGTGAAATAGCTCCAGCCTTGTGCTAGAGCCCCCTGAGCAGAGAGTCACCAGGAGCAGGGCATCCCCATGCCACTGAGAATCCCTTCACTGCCTGCATCTCCCAAGGGTGTGGGCTCTTGGGTGTGGAACAACCAGCTTTTAACGATGCTTTAACGGCTTAGCCCTCACAGTGCGTGTGTTTTGTTTTTATAATCTAAAAAGAAGAAAAACAGCAAAAAAAACAAACAAAAAACCACAAAATAACAGAATAACAGAATACTTAAGTACCAAGTTAGCAGTAATCTCTCAAATAGGCAAATGCTCTCTACCTGCAAATGCCATGGTCGCACCAGCCATGTCCACTGCACATATTGGGACACTGCTGCCCGATGTAGATGTTGTCTAAGGCCCATTCATCTGGTGCTGTGTAGTAACACTGACTCCAGCGGAAACGTGTGGCACTGGACCTTAAAAGCAATAACAGTGCTTTAATGTGGATGCTTTACAGTATTGCAGGCAAAAAATGCAACTATAAAACGTCAAATTAGTATTGCAGTCATTGCTCAGCTGTAAAAACTAACACAACCAAAGCCCAAACACAGAGTCTTACAAGTGAACTTTCTATATGGTGGTGCTTACTGCACAGGGATACATAAAAGACTTGGTTGTTAATTATGACATTTCTATGGAAGACTACAGAGACGCTGAAGAAACTTTATGCTTAATGGCCACATTAATTTAAGACAAATCTATCAATGAATATTACCAGATTTTTATGAAATGCCATCCTGTGAGGGGGTAAGGTTGCAAAACAAGAATCAAGAGTGTGACCTCGATTTTTATATTTTTGGATGGTTAATAGGGTATAATGCATGTAAAAAGGTTTCATATGATATTTATTCAAAAAATAATCTTTGGAATTAAATTTCTTGCAACTAAGCATTTCTCTTCTTTGAATAGTGGCTTTCCATTCAAAAAGTTGACAGTTTTTTATTGGATACAGACAATGATACTAAACTAGATTATGCTAGTGACATTATGGTGACATTACAGTCATCAGTTTTTGAAAAAGACTGTCACCACCAAGCCTTCTCAAGCTCTTGCCAACTGGTACAATGTGACGCCAACCAGCTGGTGGGATGGGTACAGTCTTGTCCACACTCATACAGAAGTGGCTGGGAGAGTGAGAAAAGATATTGCATATGAAGTGAAACAAAAATCGGAAATTGTTGTGATGGAGTATAAGGAGCTGTGCTGGTTGCATGGTAGATCTGGGGAGAGAAAGGGATGGCTGAGGCAATGTGGGAAGTGAAGCTTTGTTATAGTGCTATAGAGGCAATAGATAGCGAAAGCAAAGCTGACAGCAGCAAAAAAAATTCAGACACTATCTGGGGCTTTGTCTGGCCAAAGGCTGACAGGTCAGGTGAAGGAGGAGCAGCAGGAAATTTCTACAAGAAGTAGGAGATCCTTTCCAAGCAAGTTTCTGAGCCACATGGCTATGATATGATGGCATGAGATATAATGCTCTTATTCTAACTTAAGAAAAAAACCCTTCTTCACTCTCTGGAAATCATATAGAGTATGCTACTGGAACTTAAGAAGTTAAGATGAACATAATAAAGGTGGCTGAGTCACCTGCTCATATACTTGGAAGAATGAATATGGCGGCTTGGGTAGCTAAAATGGACAGTATAGCACAGCAGTTACCCAGCCAGTTACACACTAGAAGCATACAAAGATCGAATTAATCTATGCTTGGATAATTTTTTAGAATTCAAATACATGAACTTCTTTAAAAAACAAAAAAGCAAGGCTGCCCAAGGGCTTGATGTTCAATTGCAATGACCTTTGTTTTCTTTTTTCAGTACCTGTTTAATATTGTAAGTACTGTAAGTATTTTATAGAGCATTATAGAGCTAATCTGGGGGCACATCTACAGATTAAATACTCCCTCAGGATACAATGCATTGATGGGCTACATTACAAGAGCTATGAATTATTCATTAAAAGTGCACAATTTCAGCAATCTGCCCACTATGGACTTCGTAAGCATGCAGTAGACACAACGCACAGTAAATACTGTCCACAGTTATTTTCTGAGTACTCTGAAGCCAGCACGTTGCTTCAGTGGTGTTGCCCATGTTCACCACAGTGTATCAACAGTGCCTCAGGGAGCTCTGCACAGACTGTGCTCTGGAGAGCTGTGATAGTGAGTATTAACACTGGTGTGCACTGAGGAAAAGAGCAATACTGAAAGCAAACAAAGGCTTTTATGCACACAAAGAAAAAAAAAGACCTCCCAGCAGAAAAAAAAATAGCATCATGTTGTCTGTCTGGGAGCTGTGGCTTCCTTGTTTTTTGTTAGGGGCAATGTGTGGGCAGAGGTGTGCAACCCTGCAGGCCCAGAAGTACCTACACAGGGGTATATAGAGTTGCATGGAGGTAATTAGGGTATCAAGGAGGAGAGGTCTCCCCCCACCACACATCCCTATCCCCCAGAACACACAGTGATTGTGGAGGCCTGGCTGAAGGAGAGGCCTGTGGGCTGAGGTCTCCATTGCAAAAGCAATGCTTCTGGAAAGCAAGTCCTTGCTGCTTGTGAGAGCTTTCCAGCACAGCTCTGCATTGCAAAGAAACAACAGCTTAAGAGGATTATGCTGTTAAAAATGGTAATCAACCATTTAAAAACACCATGTTAATTAAGGAAAAAAAATAATAAGCTGAATGTCAGCTGCATTCTCAGTTTTCTGGACTGCCACCATTTGGATGGACATCTACTCAAATGGGAAGCATGTATCAAGGGGTTATAAAATAATTTCATTAGAAGCAAAATAAACCTCTCCAATACTTCAACAGGGGTTGCAATAGATGATCTTTAAGGGTTTCTTCCAACTCAAATGATTCTGTGATTCTCTATTTCCTCCCAGCTTTTTCTACAAGGTTAAAACACTACTGGGAGGTTCTTTGGCCTTCTAATGACACCGTATCTAAATCAGACTGATGTCAAATGGAAGTCACTGCTGTTGCCTGTAATTTTACATGAGCAAAAGGAAATGGTGGTGAGTCCCAGATGTCTTGCAAGTGAAATGAACCTTTTTCTATTATAATTTTTTTTTTCAGATATGTGATTTAAATAAAATCATTGTCTTCTCTCCTGATATTAAAAAACTGAAAGACTTAACGCAAATTTGTGGCTGATACAATTACATTTGCTACCTTCTGAGTTACCATAATTACATTTAACCAGTTATCCTGAAACTCTCATTCAGTCATTAGTTGTTGATTTGTTTATGAAGTCAGCAACTGACAGCTGCTTGTATCTCATTAAAGCCTGTTCATATGTAAATGTCTTCCATAAAACTGAAATTAATTTTCATCAGTGTTAGAAATATTCAGTTCAAGTACAATACCATTTCAGTGAGCAGGTGCATACATTTCATTTCTCCAGCAAAATTCTCACAGTTGCAGCAGATTTCCTACTGCACCAAATTTTGGATAACACAAAGACCATGTAAACTCATGTATGCCAGATGCTAAACATCAACCAACACACAAAAATACCAGCACACCCGGAAAGTTTCACAACAGAACTAGTTATTGTTACAAGCAATTTCTGGTGCACAGCCACAAAGCCTGATGCTTCCAGTGCACCAAAGATGCAAACTCTCAGTAAAGACATGTGCATGCAATGATGAGACCTCAGGAAATTGTACTGGGGCTGTGTAAGAGTGTGAGGGCATACTGAGGCCACCAATGGTCACACTGGGACTATTAAGACCTCAAGTCCAGGTCCATGTTTGGCAGCACCTCTGCACTGCTTTTTCTGGCCATCACCTATGTTTTACAAGTTGGTGCTTGCTGCAGTGAGCAGGAAGGGAAGAGAAGGTGGTGAGAGGCAGTTCTGAAGCCACGTGCCAGAGGGAATCTGACTGTCATATGTTCACCAGCAAACCTTAGGCAGAGACTTGCCCAATGTTTGTTACTGTATACGTGGTATACAGTAGATTCAAAAATGCAAAAAATTCCCCTCCCAGTCAGAACCTAAGGACTGACCAAACCTTGCTGATGACACCGATGGTGAGAGGCAGAGAGGCTGAGATCAGCTTTGTGAATCAGATTATTTCTGGTGGGGGTTATGCAGCCATTCTTGCTCTCCTCCCCCTGACTACTCAGCAGCACAGCACAGTCATACTGAAAATGTGTTTCATGAAATCCAAAGTAATGTTCAATGGTAATTTGTACCTTAATTACAAACAAAACTCTGATAACAGATGGGAATCCTTTCAGATACAAGACAAAGTATGAAATATTTATGATTTGTGCACAGTATAAAATGGTAACCTGGTTATTATTTCACCATAATTTTTCCCCAGTGTCCTAAATTAAAATGGAATTATTTGCTTCTGTCAACTCATTTGCTGAGGAAAATTACTAGATCTTAAAGAATAAAAGCTCCACAACACTGGTATTAGCATCAATTATAAAATGTATAATAATAACCTTGAGTACGTAAATTAATTTTAAAATAACAGCCTACTTTGGAATAGATCCTGAAAAAATTCTAGACACTTTTAAAATCTTCTAAGTGCCTCCATGATCCACAGATTTTATAGCTGATGGTACAGATCAGCATGTAAGATTTAGTGCATAATAGTTATAGGCTAATGCATGCCATTTGGTATTATCTGACTTGACATGCTTTAAAGATTCAATTTTTGTCCCTGACGGTTTGTCTGTAATTATAAAATTCTGCAAATTGGCTATACTGAAAGAATGGTAAGTGTTTTGGAGATAGGTAACATCGCTTGTTATGCTGAGGCTGTGGAGAGTGCAGAAAAAAATGGCAACAGAAGTAAAACACAAAGACAACTTAATCTGTGCAGGTTCTCATTGTAGTTGCTGTTGGGTGGAACAGAAACAAGGAGTAGCTCATTGGAATAATAACAATAATGCAGGAAGTGAGTGAAGATTAGCAAGATTTACAAAAACCTTCCAGTTGTACATTACAGTAAAACTTCTAAAATAAATAACAGAAGAAATAACTTAGTTAAATTAAAATGTTAGGGTGGGCAAAAAAAGGTTTTATTACAGTAAGGTGAATAGGACTCTTTTTTTAAAAAGCTATTTTTGAAGACATGCTATAAAAAGAAACAAAAGGTAAAAAATTCCCAGAAATGAATAATTAGTTATTGTTTATGCAAGGTTTTGGTCTGAAGATGTAAACAATAAGGAATGTTAAGAATAAAAATTAACAATATAAATAAACACTTCCTCCAGTGACCCATTTAAAGAGAAGCCACTATTTTTGAAAGGATCTGAATTTTATTAGAAGTCACAGTATACGTTAAAAACAATCCTTAACAATAGGTTCTAGTGACTTCAGCAGCACTTCATTCCAATGTCATGAGGAAGTCATTTTATGTTAAATACCAGTGACTTAAGTTAGCCCTTATACCACCCATTGTCTTGAGAATGATCTACGTGGGACTTTGTAGCAAAGTAAAAGCAGACAAAGCAGATGAACCATCTGTATCCTCCCCTCCAATAAAAAGGAAGAAAAGGAAGAAAAGGAAGAAAAGGAAGAAAAGGAAGAAAAGGAAGAAAAGGAAGAAAAGGAAGAAAAGGAAGAAAAGGAAGAAAGACTCACCAAGTCTTCTGTGGTAAAAGGACAGTGATTCTCCTCCACTGAGTAAATTCGCTGGAGTGGTAAATACTTGCTGAGGTAAACTCCTGGCAGCTCGGCATACTTGGAAGACATTCCTTGAAATAACACATTTCAAAACCAGGATAATGTTGAGGCAGAGTAAGAAACAAAAGTGATGTTTAAACGCTCACTGAATTGGAAGCTTATCTGGGTCCAGATGTCAGAGTGAAAAACCCACGAGTAGAAAAACCCTGGGATGCTCCAGAGAAATTTCTCAAAAAACTAGCAACAGACAATTTAGGATAGGATGAACCCATATGACCCATTTAGAGAGCTATGCTTCATGTTAGTGTCTAGTAATATTCTACTTTTCTCCATGAGGGTGTCTAGTTCATTTTTATATTTTTCTCACCCTAGCACCTAGCATCAATGATGGATAAGGTCTACAAATGTACAATGAAATAAGTCTACACAGCTGACCTCCCTACCACTACACCAGTCATGTTAGAGATCTACATGCAAAGCCTCACCTGGGAACAACACTCTTTCCCTCTACAGTGGGAGCATTAGGGACCAATAGAGTTGCCCAAGAGCATCAGTTTTAGGCACCCAGCTGAAGTCCACTAAAACTGCATCTAAATGCCCTTACCATGCTCTGCAGGTGTATTCATTTTGTAAACCAGTAGCAAGTGATGCAATTTTGCTCATTCTGCTTCTATGATCTTAAATCTTTAATTCAGGACTCCCAGAGAGGTCTGTTCCCAAAATCCTCTTTCTTCTTTCCAAAAAATCTGATCATTGCCACATCTTTTTATTTTTTTTATTGTAAAAGATATGAACACAGTCCATTATACCACTTTTTAGAACTGTTCTTCCCTTACTGTATTCCCTTACTCTATTTTTCTTCAATATTCCATTTACTTTTTCATATATTACCAGAATGGCACCCCAGATTTTTGTAGTTTGGCTTTGATGAAGTATTAGTAAAGCATTTAAGCTTGTGTGTAACTTTTCTAGCTACCAATTTGGGGAATCCATTCTACCACTACTGTCTCAGTAGAGTTGCTTCCAGATCATCTCCAGCTCTCCCACAGTCTTCTCTGCTGGACTCATACCCATGAGGTGTGTCAGGCACAAGGGACTTTCACTTTTCTGTGTATTATACTTTGCTATGAAACTAATAACAAAGCAATGGTATTCTATGGTAGTTAAAACAGTTGGGAACATTTATATAGTGAAATATAAGGAAGAGCAGAATATATTATTATTTCACAAAAAATTTTATTGCTCAAATATCTTAGAATGTTAAAAGAAGATCTGGTATCTTATTTTGTTTTTTATTGTTGTTGTTGCTTCCCCCCCCCCCCCCCCCCCAGTAGATTTTCTAAAGGATTAGTTTCTTTTCCAGCAATTTTCAAACATATTTTGTTGAGTCATCTCCCATAAAAGATCTTAGAAAATAGGATCTGATGAGTGTGTGTGAAGCAAACAAGGCTTTCAAACATCTCAATTAGTGTTTTGTGTATTGGCCATATTACATCCTTGAAGCATACTACAAATAGCCTTCTTTATTACTGTTTAATCACAGCGAACTGGATGTTATTAGGAAAAATGATTTGGCTGCAAGGCCTTCTTTCTGAATTCAGTTCCACTGAGACAGGATAGGAGCCCTAAAATCTCAAAGCAACTGATCTTTCATGATGACAAAGTAAAGTCCCAAACATCTACCACTATGAACTATTCCTGGATACCATGGTGATGCCTGCTAGATTTAAAAAACATGAAAATCGTTTGAAAATCATATTTATAGCTTTCCTCTTAATTCTGTATAAGGAAAGAAAGCATTACTTTGATCTGTAAAGCTCAAAATTTCAATTATTGACATTTCTCTACTTTGCACTCCAAAGTAAATACGGCAAAACAATACAAAGCAGGAAATGGTTTCATTAGTTATCAAAGATGTTGGACTGTACATTCAAATGCCTTTGTGAACATGTACACTCAGGCACTGAACAGGCACTGAAAAAGCATCATGACCAGTTCCCTGACACCTTCTGAACCTGGTCAGAGGTAGCTGAAAGAGTTTGTTAGTTCACACTGAAGTCAGAGAAACTCCAGCTTCCCATCTAAGATGGAAGACAAAAGCACAAATTACAGCCAAATGTGCTATTCATGTTTGTGCTGAGACAGAGCTACACCACACAGGGAAATAGTGTTGAACACTGCTATTTGCACTTCACCTGAGAAGGGGGAAAACCATTGGTCATTACTGCCCTGGACTGTGTTTGAACCAGGGATGGGAGATGAAAGGCTCTACATTACAATCCCCAGAAGGAATGTGCTTTCCATTTATGAAACATCTGAGCATAGGGGCAGAAATAATTTCTATCCATTTAAATTCCAGGGAACAGTAAATGCATTTTACTCTGAAAAACAAAACAATAGCTCAGAAGGATCTGTGGCTCTGTCCAGCACACCGATTCTTTTTTCAGACTTGGTCCACTCCTGTCACAATTTTGTGTGTCAGACTTTCAGGTACTTTCTTCCAAATATCATGAATAATAGTTTAAGCACTTCTATTAGTCATTTTTACTGACTCCGACTGAAGGTTTTTTTTATAGAAAAGGGAATGAGGGAAACATCTTCCTTTGTCCTATGCCACAAGTATATTTCAGATGAATAACATAACAATAACAAGCAGTGTTCATGGAAGACAAAAGATCCTTGCTCCCAGTCTCACCTCCTGAACAAGATGCCACGTGAGGCCGTGATTGGTGGAGTACTCCAGTTTGACCTGGTTGTCCATATAAGGAGTAAATTTCTGGCCACAGCCCATTACCAGGTTGAACTGTATCATATAAGAAGCTCCAATCTGCATAGACTGGGTCTCCACGTAGCGCATGCTAGAAGTTAACTTCGAATCTCCTGTAAAACTGAGAGACGTAAGGAAAGAATAAGGATCCATCTCCAAAGTAAGTCAGGAGGGAATATTATGAATGGTTATGTATTAAATAGTGTTACCACTTTCTTTGTTCTGTCGATTAGCACATGGGATATGACAATGCACAGAAGGATCTTTCTGGTGGTACTTTTGTAAATTACCAGGAAGGCCTTGATGTATCCCAGAGTGTGAAACACTGAATTATTCTGTTAGTTCTTATCTACGCTCTTTGTATGAAGGATCAAGTTAAAAATCAACCAAAGGATAACATACAGAAAAAAACTCACAATAAAACCAAAGCTCATTCCCCAGGAGCATCCATTGCCTGAAGTCATGTCACAGTCACAACTGTAATTTCATTCAAATACTGGACAGTAGAGATACACTGAATTTAGTTTAAAATATTCTTATTAAACTAGACTTTTCATTTTGTTGATTTCTCAACTGATTCCATTTGCAATGCCTTCACTGGCTTTTGACTGCTTCTTATTTAATTTTGTTTATTTTCAGCTTTTTGTCTGTGGGATATAAGAGTTGTAACACATTATCCAGTGGACTGGGGATAATTATTAATAATGCTTGAAATACACCAGGCCTCATCTGTGATACAAGGTTATCCAGTTATCACATTCAAGGTAACACAATATATAGTTTAAAATTATAAGGTAATTTCAAATTAAATGCAGGGTTGCTTTTTTTATTTGTTTTAAATGTATCATTGAAAAGGGGAAAAAAAAAAAAAAAAAAAGAATCAAATGCAAGAGATGTACAAAGAGGAAGTAATAGTGACATAAACTTTAAATCCTGCACACTATCCTGCAAGACAGAATGTTAAGAAGGAATGAGAATTCCTTCTCCCTCACTTAGAGATGTTCAAGTAGTATCTTCAGAAGTACTGTAGTCTCTTCAGCTTCAGTATTTTCCAAGCCCTTTCTTAAATGTAAACAGTTTGGGATAGAGATCACATCTTTTAAAGACAATCCCTGCAAAACATTATGCAGCAATAAAGAGATACATATTGTATGGAGAAGATGAAGACTAACCTAGTTAAGGAACATCCTTATGGTTGAGTGAACTACAGTTTATCATCTGAAAAGAGAAACTCCTGAACTATCAATACTGCACAGTAAAACTTACTGGCTTTCACCTCTGTAAAATTTAAGGTCTTAAAGGTGTCAGTGTAAAGACAGGATTAGAAACCAGTTACATAGCACTCTTTTGAGCTAAATTCACTGACCAACTCTTTTTTCTATAGCTCCCTATTCAGAGAGAGCAGTTTAAATTAAAATAAAATTATTGAAATAATTAAAGCTATTAATTTCTGCAGTGCGGTTTGGAACTTCATGGCTGATGTGGGAAATCAAAGTTCTACAAAAGCCAGTGCAACAACCACGCTCTTCAGGTATCAGTCAGCTGCACGCAGTATAGTTAGCTGGAAGTTACGTATGACAGTGACTTGGATGATGATTTCACATTGCAGTTCTGCAAACAACACAGCTGTGCTTAGGTAATGCTTAAATTACCTAAAGCTCAACTAAACAAAATGAAAAACTTGAAACAAAACAGTTTGATAAGAAGTCTGTTTAGATGCTGTCTTTCCCAAAGTGATTTAAGTGAAGGAGTGGTACTCAGCCTAGGTAAAAAGAATTAAAGCTTTTAGATTGTCTTTGCCACCACAAAAAATTCCCTCAATTCAATAACACCGCCATAAAATTAGGCAAAAAAAAATCAACAAAAAAATGTATCTTTCCTTTTCTAGTGGCAATTCCAGTTACGATTAGTGCCTTTAATGCAACAGTTTAGCCACTGGATATTATACACATTTAGTGAGCATTACCTTAAAGTCAAAACAGCTCTTGAAAATAAATATTAAATAAATGTGAAAAAGAATGCTAATGAGGAGAAAACAATCTCTGATACTCCACACAGAGCTCTTTTCAGGGGAGGAAATCACAGTGTGTGTTCACAAAGGCCCTTATCATTCACAAATTGCCTCCAGCTGAACAAAGGTAGCATTAAAGGTGTGTCCTCCACCTTATTTGCCACTTCTTTGCTCTCCAGCTCTTCTGTGTATGTGGTTGGAATAGGCTTTTCTGCTAGAATACCAAATGTAGGAGTCATACAGCTGGAACACATTTCTGGATTTTGTACAAGACAGAATAATGTCCCTGGCATAGCAATAATTAGCCACAAAAAAAAAAAAAAAAAAAAAAAAAAAAAAAAAAAAAAACCAAAAAAAAAACCGCACCCAAAAAATAAATTAAAAAAAAAACACCTTCAGGAATTGAGAATGCAGAGGCCACATTTTTGTATAAATATGTAGTTGTGAATTGTTTTCTAGCCTGTATATAATTAGACCTGTGGAGGAGCAGGAACACAATACCCATAGGTACCCTCAGAACAATCGCTCTCCCTCCAAGCACTGCCAACTAATTGGTACTTCTGGGAATGATATCACAGCGAATGTCAGCCAGTCTGCACTTCTCCAAACTGCTCTGGGATTCCCAGAGTTACCACATCTTCAAGGCTGGTACTTTCAGGAATACTGAAAAGCCACATGGATGCAGTTGATTTTGTAAAGCTGCACTAACAGAAGACATTGACGTGCCAGCCAAATGCTCATGCTGGCCCCAGCTCTGCTCGCATCAAAGGCAGAAGTTTTTGTCTTTTTATATCACATCATACCTATTTCATTAGATAATTCCTAAATGTATTAATGCATTTTAATTGAGTTAATTACCTGAAAGAAAAATCCTGCATGTTACAGAATAGTAATTAAACTAAAAGACAAACTATCAAGCTGCAGAGACTTGCATTGCTCAATGATGGTAGTTTACTATGAACTAGATTTACAGTTTTTTCTCCTGACAGCTCAGGGGTAATAGGACACTCTCATCTGTTAAATGCAGTTCAATCATAATGCCATAGTCTGACTGAAGACTGTTTGTTTTGTTTATATGATGCACTTTCATTTGGGTCAAAACACTGCCTGTGTATGAGCATTTGGAAAGGTGATGAATTATTGTACACCATTAGTTACTTCATTTTAAGTGTGTTCTTCAGGCTTTCAGAACACACTGTACACTTGCAGTTAGAACCAAAGTCAAACCAAATGTTGACATTAAGAATCAAATCAGGTGACTGTTCCAGTTATAAATCAATCATTATAAAACAATTAAAAATCACCCTTGCTCAGAACACATACTTATCAACAAATCCCTCTTTCTGAAGGAAACAAGATGCTGGAAAGAACAACCTCCCTGTTCAAAACTTTTCCCCAATTTTAAGCATAAATATTTCAGATTTACACATTCTCAGGCAGAAATGAAGACCTAGCAGAAAATTAAAGGCAATCCAGCAAAAATAGGCCTTGGGATGACATCCTGTAAAATGATTTATAGTGTATTTACCACAGTTCTACTAATGAAAAAGCAGTTGTCAGACTTTTCTCAAGAGGATGGTGTCAGTGCTACTGCAGACTCTTCTCTTTTAAAGTCATGAGTTAGAAAATGAGAACCAAATGGACTCACAGCTGGGAAAAGCCAACAATAATTAATTTAACTAGCATCCATTTGTAGAGACTTTGTATAAGTTCAAATATTTCCCTTGAGAGAAACAAGGTCAGTGAAGGATAGAGTTCATGTCTTCCAGTGATAATGAGAAATACTTACACATACGTAGTAAAGGAATATTACATAGGCATCACTTCTTTATTTGATGCATGGAAAGTTCAACATTACCACTAATGACTGAGCACTGCAAATCCTAGGCAATACACAGCATAGAGAATTCAGCTTAGTGTTTATTTTTCTAAGTCTGATTGAGAGCCAGAGGAGGAAAACAGGAGCTTCTGCTGTCTTAAATAACCTGCCACCCAATAATAAACCAGTCTTAGAAAAACAAAGGGAAAACTATGTCATTAAAATGCTTCCATTTCAACTCTTTGATGAAGAAGATGTAAACAGTTTGAGCCCTAACATGTTGTTTCATTTTAATAAGCAGAGTACCTTCCTTGTCCTTATTAAAGTGCTTAATGGTGCTTCTACTGCCTCATTATCACTGCCAGAATGGGTTCTGTGTTGTTACTACTGCTAAACCAACTCCTTTTAGTTTGACAGATGATCAGAAAGTCAAATCAGATTACTCAGAGGTACTTGTTAATAAAATTCCAACGGTGTTTCTCTCAGTGTCCATGGGGATGCTAAAATTATTTATATTATTTATATTTGTTAGAGGATTTCTGTAATTACTGTGATTGATACCTGTGCCAATTAAAACTATACTGGGTTTATATGTTGGTCAGACTAGCAAAAAACTCCTAATCAAAACACAGAAGTTAAATTGACTTTACCTAGTATTAATTCCTAATGTTACACTTATGTACTTCAGATTTTTTTTTTTTAAACAGGTTCATGATTTAGTTAAAAAATCTTATTTTTAAACAGCTCTTACATAATTTTCTTTTCTATTTTTTTTTCAGCTTTTTCTCTTTTCTCACTGTTAAAGGAACATACTAATTGCTTTGGGGCAAATGATGTTTTTTTGCTTTTTTATTTCTAAATAAACAGCACATTTTTGGATATCATTGCAACATGCAGAATCACAGAGTCATTAAGGTTGGAAAAGACCTGTAAGATTATCATGTCCAACCATCCACCTACCACCAATGCTACCCACTAAACCATGTTCCTTAGTACCACATCTCCATGTTTCTTGAACTCCCCTAGGGTGACTCCACTACCTCCCTGGGCAGCCTGTGCCTCACCACTCTTTTCGAGATGAAATTTTTCCTAATATCCAACCTGAACCTCCTCTAGCACAACTTAAAACCATTCCCTCTTGTCCTACTGCTGTTAATGGGGAGAAGAGGCCGACCCCCACCTCACAACTTCCTTTCAGGCAGCTGTAGTGGGCAATAAGGTCTCTTGAGCCTCCTCTTTTCCATAATGAACAGTCCCAGTTCCCTCAGCCACTTCCCATCAGACCTGTGCTACAGCCCCCTCACCAGCTATGTCGCCCTTCTCTGAACACACTCCAGGGCCTTGATGTTTTTCTTGTAGTAATATGTGATAAAGCTGATCACAGTGTAAGTGACAATGGCTGTAACAGGCAAAATGACTGCTAATGGCTGGCACCATTCTACCAACCTTGCGCCGCCTTTCCTTTTTTTTTTTAAGGTGTAATATAATGGCCATATAAGCAGATACGAACACACATAAAAAATATTCAGCATCTGTACTCTACAATCTTGATACTTACATTAATCCAACTGGATTTTAAGTGATGATTATAGAAATTTTACAAATTGTTTCTATTTGGAGATTCTTTAATATTTTATGGGGATAGAATGCTACATTCACAGTTCCCATCAAACCTAAATCTCTGTGCAATAATGTGTAAAAACTTACTTCTAATTGCAATTAGATCAGTGACTGTCATTTTGTCCATAATGTGATAGTGAAACACAATTACTCTGAATAGCTACCAAAATGACTCACATGTAATAATCATATAGTTCTCAGTAGGATAAATAGATAAAGAAAACAAAATTAGAACAGAATTAGCTCTCACCAAAGAGTCCAGTCATGGCCACAGTAAGGCTGAACATTTCCCAGGTAGAATCCCAGAGACTGTGTGACCTCAACTAGGTTGGTGAAGTCCAGGCTAATGCTATTGAAAAGCACAGAGGTCATAACAATTTCATCGATTGCCCACACATCTTCACCCTGAGAAGAGTGATATGGTTGCCACCATCTGAACTGAATGCCAATCTGTCTCGCATCTTCTGGCAGCTCCACTGAAATTATTCTGAAAAATGAAACAAAATTATTGTTGAAAGTCTCGCTATTGGCAATAATTCCATGGGGATGTATTTTTTCGGTTATTTATTAATGACCCTAAAAGTCATAGGTTAAATGAAGCCCATAAATACCTTACTTTCTACTGGTATAGTGACAGGGACAGGGGGATCATTAGTTCTCTTGGTAGGCAATGTTGATAGAGAGCCATGTGAAAAAGCCACAGAAGAAAATTTATAAAAATGATGCAAATTTTGCTTCTACAGCAGAGCTCTACAGCACAGCTTCAATTTTTAAAGCTGATTTTCCTTGCTAGAAGAAATCCAGCTGCAGGTCAGGGGCTTAGACTGACAAAGGAATGATCATCTAACCGAGATTTACAAATTCTGCCTGCACCCTCTCACAGTAGATTTTATCCTGATCTGAAGAAATGCATCTTTAATCTGTGCTTGTTTCTGCACAGCACTGATGTCATGCCTGTGTTTTTCTTACCCTAGAAGAACCCATCTCTATAAATTGTCACTTTTAAGTGGAAAAGTTTCATCTTGTTGGCAGTGTGATCTTGTGTAGTCTTTTATGGCGCACACATTTCTTGTGTGGTTGCATAAAGATATTATTGGATGTGAGGGACAGGCTCTCCTGGTATGCAAGGCCACCCAATTTGTCATGGCACCTATGTCAACAAACCTATAATTGACAAACTGCAAAGAAAATTAAGAGTAATATCTGATTTCCAGGAGCAATTATCATGCACAGCAGCAGGGAGCGTACATTAATTGCTACAGCAATGACACTTTCTTGAAAGCTCCATAAATCACCAGGGCCAGACTGCCCCATGCAATGCACGTGAGATGTAAAACACAACAACAAGAGGGACATTTGTCTCCATCACTGTACAATTACACTCTGGCAAAAGGCATATTGGCAAACTCATCATGTAGCTGATATTTTTCTTTCTCTTTTAGAGGAAATGTGAGTAAAATGACTAATCAGGTAAGCTGAAAAAATCATTTTATACTTTAAAACCAAGGTGGAGTTTTTTCCAGATTTAAGGCATCCTAAGCTGCTTGTTGTAATGCAATGCTCTGTGCTTATGAAAGTGTTGTTCCTTCAGCACTCTTAGTGCAAAATCACACTCTTAAAATGGCTTCCTAAACTCTAAAGAGTAAACGTATGGCACTCCTGTGTAATGTCATATTGATTTTAAATAGGAATATGTTAAGCAATTAGCAAGAAAAAATAAATGGCTCGGTTAATCAAGTGGGAAGGGCTCAAGAAGTCCTGACTGGCATTTCTAAGAGCTGCTTCCAGCTGTCGATAGGCTGAAGTGTCAAGGGACAGCCAGAAAAGATGCTGCCATGCCTCCATGGCAATGAACCAGCAGGGCACAAGTTTATTGAATAGCAGATGAATTTATTTTGCCACTCAAATAAACGGATGCTTGAACTATTTCATACTTTTCTAAGAGAGAGACTAAATCCTAATTCTCTCCAGTATGTGAATAATCCACAAGGCTAACTTTTTTTTCTGTCAAGAATTCCATAATAAGCAGCAACTTTACAACTTCATGGCCAATTTTTAAAGGCACCATTGACTCTAAGTTGCTACTGATGCTGAAAGAAGCTGGTGGTTTTGCCTTTCATTGGCCAGTAGGGCAAATCTGAGAAAACTAGCACCCTGGCTAGCAAGAATACTGCATCCAACATGTGCCAGGAGGCAGCTGGCACTCTCATGAGCTAACGCTCTCTTATAAACTTGGACACATTTCTGTATCTGTGGCTGTCACTGATGCTTGCAACTTTCTTTTCACTCTTAAGCTCTCATAAACTCTCCCATGTGGACACTAAATCTCATGGACAGTAATTTACAGAAAATCCTAAATTGACATACACCACTGATATACCTACTGGACTTTAAAATATTTAACGCATGTTAAAACAATTTTCTCATCCCAGGGGATTAAAGAAGCAATTTAAAAACACTGGTACAAACCACCATATATGGTACATATGTTAGTATGCAGAACCTGACTGCATCTCCAGTTATAACAGCTTCTCCTGTCTGACTTTGATTTGTTGGAGACAGAT
The DNA here is from genome assembly GCF_987193195.1 of Phasianus colchicus. Lineage (NCBI taxonomy): Eukaryota > Metazoa > Chordata > Aves > Galliformes > Phasianidae > Phasianus > Phasianus colchicus. The sequence goes on from NC_143436.1 coordinate 13,808,066, forward strand.
GGAGAGGGAGGGGGATCCTTGCTAATGACTATTCTGCTGCAGAGAAGAAAAGTGTTCTTACTAACATTACCAGCTACCATTAGATTTCCTAAAAACCAGCTGGGAGACCTTTGCTCTGATCTTATTCTTTCAAGCTATGCGCATACCTAATATTGAAAAGCCACCGCTGTTCTACTGAGAAGAAAAATGCAGCTGTCAAATGTTAGCAGATTAAATGCACCTTTTCAGCAGAACATTAAATGTGTAATTATTTTTTGTGTGACTGAAGATTAATTAAATTTCTGGATACAGATTGATTGCCAAACTTTGTAGCAGTTCATTTATGTTACCAAAAATGCTGATATTTTTAGACAACATAATACAAAATGGTGAAGTGTTCTTCATGTTCTTCATCATAATTATTGCCAGTGTTACCTTTGCATTTGTATGTCTGCCGTTTTTCTATATATCCCATGGCAAAACCTTTCTAATCTGCATGTGTTGTGCCTACCTCTCTGCCTTGTGAGAACAACGTAAATTCTTTCATACTTAACAGCAAAGAGGAAAAGAAGAGTCTGGCAGCAGTAGAATTTACTACACTGATTCTTAAACACCATTAAAATCAGTCACTAGAATGTGTATTTTCCTTTTGTGTTATAAAAAATTAATAGCACTATATATTAAAAACCTTTAGGGAAATAAAGGTCTTACAGTTATAATCTTCAATCTACAAATCAGAAACAGGGCCATATAAAATATATATGTGACTACTATAAAAGATGGGGAAAAGATATTTTGAAGGTTTATGAGTGTTTCGTATGATCTTTCCTTCAGAAACACTTAAAACTTCAAAAAATAAAGCCTACATATACTATAGTTTTACCAAATACAGTCATTCTTCTCAGATTTTTGAGTATTTCTTATTGATCCTGAGAAATGTATGTAACATTAGAAGGTTGATTGTTTTGTTTTGTTTTTTCCATTAGAATATTCTTAAAAAATATTTTATAATAGATTTATTAACAAAATGAAGATAGCTCATGCACGGTACAAAGCTGTTCTCGGGCAGAAGCAGAGTGGTGGGGTGAGCCCTGTGATGCCATTCTTGGTTCTGCCTTTTGTTTGCCCACTCATAGAGCATCTTCTTTCATTGATATGTATTGGCTTTACTGCTGAGGGTGGCTGCTTCCAGATTAGGGCAGGTTTGAGCAGAGCCAGCCTGGGCAGTTCTGGGCTTGTAATACAGTTCTGCTTATAGAAACTCCTCATTTTGCATGTGCTGTATGAAAACTTTTGCAGGGTCTCACAGATGTAACAGCAGAAAGTATATTCTTCTCTCTATTTTCCATACATTTCCCTCTAATCTGGTGCCATACACAGGTGCTGCTAGATGAGCTGAGCCCTTTGTTTGGCTTCTTTATGATTTGCACAATAGCCAGGAACAGCCACCACCAGCTCCTCCCAGGGCCCTGTGCCCAACCCCCAGCACAGGCTCAGTCATATAATCTCTTTCCTAAACAGAGAAGGAGCAACTTCCCTGCTAACCCAGAGAGACCCTCATGACTGGATTTCATCTCAGTTGTCCTATGCCGCCTGCAAACTCCTAATCCCAGAGGATGGCATAGTGAAGGTATCTATGGCTTCAAAGCTACAAATAATTTATGTTAATTTTTCTTTACAAGTGGATGCTTCCATGGGATGAGACACATCCCTATTTCCCACAAGTAAATTTCTTCCCCCTCGTCCCTCACTGCTTGTTCTGCCACGTCACCTGAGACTTGGCTACTGCCAAATCCATTCATTCAATTTTTATAGAAGCAAACAAAAATTAGTAGTGCTCAGAACAGTGGCACATATTTAGGCAAAATAGTAACTTCCAGTGTGCAGTAAAAGATTGTCACTCCACTCCTGCACCATTCGCCCACAATGGGGCAGATGTCTTCGCTCAGCACTGCAGCAACTACCTTGACCAGCATTAACTGCATGCAGATAACACCCTTCATCACATTCATTTGTATACCTTGGCTCATGGTAGTTCAGATATGAGTAGTGTTCCAGGAGTTTCCATGTAATGCCATTGTCATAGGAGTAGTGCAGCAGCACTCCTTCCCCAGGCTGGTCAGGAGCTTTGCAGGTGCTCAGCACAGACTTGCTTCCCAGGCGTAGTGTGAACTGCAGGAACCTGCAGCAGAATTACACATATATTTGAGGGTAACATTTACATGGTGTTTTTCTTTTTTGGTTGTTGTTCCTAACTAGCTCATTTATGATCGTTCTCAATTTAGACAAATTTTGATAAATATCATTTATGTGCCTTTGTGAGTGGATTTTGTTTTTACTATCAAGTAATGCAGTGTGGCACATACATTTTAAAAATGCCAATCAGTACAGCATTTAATTATTTATTAGGCACTGAAGAAGAGGGAGAGATAGTGAATGGATCTAATCAGCTGCCACAAGCTGTCAAATAAACACATCCTTATAAATAATTAATTAGCACTTGGCTTTGACACTCAAGTTTGATATTAACATTTAATATTTTCCAGCCTCACTGTACAGTAACTTCCCTCCAGTCTATTTTGGGCTCTGTTGTTTACAAAGCAGGGAATGAAAATAGGCTGTACAGCTATGAACTCTGAATTAAACTATGGCACTGCGAGTTTCTTAAAAAACTTTTCTTCCTGCTAAATGACCACCTCAATAATACACGAGGCTACTTCTGAAAGGGGGGGGAGTTCCTGTCACAGCACAATTCCCCTGTTTCTATACCTCACACTGCTGCCCTCTTGCTCTCACCTGGACTGGGAACTGTCAAGGAAGGCAGTGATGAGCTGCCGTCTCCCATCCTTGTTGAACACCAGGGCCTTGCCACTGGCCAGAACCCCACAGCCAAAGCTGACCTCAGCTCCACGGATGGAGTAGAAGTTGTGATAGGAAGAGAGGCGGGAGCTGGCAAAGCTCTCTGAGATGAACATTGGGAAGGTCTGTGACGCTGTCTCGCATGCAGGTCCTGAAAAGCCAGGGTCACATCTGGGGGTGAAGGAGATCCAATGGTGTAGTTAATGCCTTCTTCTTGGACCCATCTTCTCTTAGAGGTGGTTAGCGGCCCAATACGTGCCTGAAATCTCTCAAGAACAGATGATACCATACCTACAAAGTCCCTCTCAAATCTGAGGACCAAGAACCTCTCTAGACCTTATTTAGTGAGCCAACACCTTTCTTCTAGCTAGTACTGATTTTTCCATTTAAAAAAATCAAAGTTTTGAACACCAACCACTCAAAATCTACATATAATATGCAATATACAAATGTTTCTATTCATTTTTAGACCAAAAATACTCCAGGCATAATTTACAATTGTTCATATGTCAAATGATTTTATCTGTAGCATGTCAGATGTGATTACCAGCATCTGTGCAACATAAGAGAAGGCCCTGTGGGTCACACTCTCTGCAACACCTAAAAATAGTGACATCATAATTTGGAAAATATTTCTCGATTTTACTTTTCAGCTGAAACAGTTTAAAAAAAGCCCTACTTCTTGAAAAAAAATGGAGTGCTGACCTTATGTCCTTGAGGTTTGTTTGGCTATATGTTATTACATAGATTCTTCTCTGAAATTTAATATAGAAATGATACAGCCCCAAATCACCTCTAAGAAACAGTATAAAACATGCATCACTGACATTTCAATGGGCTCTGTAGCACAGTTTAAGTTGAAGTGGAACTTAGACTCTTTCCCAAAAGAAAATTATAAAAAAAATATTAAATATGCTGCTGTTTAGAAAGATTGATCTGTAGCACTCAAGTGACTTTAATGTGTTCTGTGAGGTATGTTATTTTATACTCAGTCATCTCAAAAAGTAAGAGCTTAGATGGAAATCAACTTTCAGATCTTCAAGTGAACTATGTGACAAAAATTGAACACAAGTATTGAATTATAATTCTTACTTGCAGCCATTTCTAGTACACTGTCCTCGGCCTGAGCAGAATTTGAGGCAAGATGGACCAATATAAACTGCAGAGAAAAGAAATTAGTCAAGTGAAGGGTTATGTTATGTGATAAATTGAATATAATGAATACAAGAAAGTATTGTCATATAGGTATTGCCTTTATCTGAATCCCACTAACTGAAAGAGGTCTACAAAAGAACAAAATGCATTTAATTGTGCCTTTCTGTAAAACCAAGTAATGGAGTTTTGCTCTCTATATAGGGTATTCAGGGCTAATTTACTATTTAATGGGTAAAGTCTGCCTGTGGCTTGAGGCCCTAGTGATCTAAATCAAGAACCTGATTTTTCTAGGGATGTCGAAACATATGACGAGCTGCTATGTATTGATCATTTTCTTGTCTCCCTTTATCTTTATTTTAGACATATAGTCCAGTATATATATTAGTATATTCCAGTAATACTCTCATCAATTTTTTAAAATGTGCTACTGCTTCTTTCAATGAAACTAACTCATTTAACCTCACTGCATTTATTGGAATTAGAATCTGCCCTAATGTGTCTTAAGTAACAAGGAAACATCATGCACAAATGCAATAAAATTCCAAATAATATGCACTCAGAAACATTTCAGACTTGTTTTTTATTTCATATTCCCCCAGTGACTCGTAATCAACAGTATTGATATCTTATGAATCATATGAGGGATGGAAAGATTAGCAAATCTCAGTATAATCTGCATCTCATTACAAAGAAATGCATTAATCTGAGTATAGCCCAAAACAAGAACTTAGCAGCAATGTTCTTGCAACAGAATGTGATAAACAAGCCTTAGACTCAGTGTTACCCTTCCTGCTGAATAACGAGCACTGGAGTTATCTACTTGCACTGTGACTTTTGGAACATCACCCAAATAATAACCAATTTGAATTAATCTTTAACAAACAATACTTATTCCGCTGCCTAGAGATTTTGTGGATGCCCCATCCCTGGATGTTCAAGGCCAGGTTGGATGGGACCCTGGGCATCCAGGTCTACTATTAAATGTGGAGGTTGGTGGCCCTGCCTGTGGCAGAGGGGTTGGAGCTTCATGATCCTTGGGGTCCCTTCCAACCCAGGCCATTCTATGATTCTGTGATAGCAATGTGTCAGTACACCCTGGCACACACTGTAAATCTGCATTAGTCACTCCTTGTAACTAACTCCCTATCGGACTTCATTCAATTTCTAGGTTTTCTCACTTTTCAGTGTGTAAAAATTCTGCTCTGTTTGATTTATTTGTCTCCTTTGAGGGGGTGGTAAAAGTAGAAGAGTTAAAGATGTAATTATGTCTTTTGCTATAAAAAAAGCTTTACGAAAACTGGCAGTTTTCCAGAGTTTCTAAAAGATGGCCAGCTTCCAGCTTGCATTTAAAACTTAATTCACAGAAGAAACAGTTGTGAAGCTAAAAGTCAGAGTGCAGAATCCTTGACATTTTTAGTCTCTCTTCAAGAATTTCAGTGGCTTGCCAATATTTATAAAGTCTTTTCCTACAATGCATTCTAAAGCTTCAGTTCCACTAGTATCTACCAAAAGAGGAATGCAAAACCTCAGGAAGGTGTTCATCATTAACACTTCATTCCCTTAAAAGTAGTTCTACATCTCAACCAAAATCTGGAGCAAGCACATAGTAGGCAGATGGTTAGTAAAAGGCCTCTGTGAGGGTGCACAGTTGAGCATGCAGCACTCTTTGCCAGAGCTCTCACTATTTGGTTTTATAAGCAGAGGTAGTGCAGATACATGAATTGTACATTAGTATTCAAACTCTTGTTTGGTTCTGTTGCAAAGAATTGAAATCCTTGGATTTTATCTTGATCTTGTTTCAGTAAACTTCTGTAAATTTCTCCAGCAGTTATATTCTGTGTTTTGCTAGGTAGCAACTCAACTCTGCGGATGTTCAGACACTTTCTTATATATACATATCAATATTTCCCCTTCTTTTTTTATTTCCTTCTTGATGCAAATCATCTTGTCTAATGCATTAATACTTCAACCAAAATGTCAAGACAGTGCCACATGCCATCAATGTGATTAAGAGAGGAACAGTCATTACTTCTTGCGAAAAATTTTCATTTGTGGCATTCCACTCTTCAGGCAGCTTCAAGCATTTTCTTATCAAAACTAGGCATTAATCTATTTTAAGAATTTTGCAAAATGTAATGATATTTACTATTGCCAGGCTCCGTATCAAATTAGGAACAACTACAAAATTTCACAAGCCTACTGTGCATCACTGTAAATCTTTATTACTTACTTAACTACGTAATACTTCATATATCTAACAAAACAAATTCTAAACGTTGTTCACATAGTCCCAAAACATTTGAGGCTAAGGAGCAAGCTAAAAACTTTGCACTTGCTCACACTTAGTCTTTTTCTTCTTACTTATTTCTGTTTTTAATACAATTTATGTATTTTATTGCGTGTTCCTAAGTATTTATCCGTGCTTTAAATTTTTCCTATACTATCCTCTGCAGTAAGTTTTATAACTATATGAATAACTATAAGCTCCTCTCACTTATTTACATCTATTTAAGAAAGAGGTAGAGGAAAAATCATTTCCTAAAGAAGACATAATCCCTGTAACAGATGGCCCTTCCCCCTTAACACACTGTAAGCAATGTAAGTTTTGTTACCAATGTAATACTTTGGTAGCAGCACTGCTTTATGAAGGTCCTCTATATCCAAAAGGAAAAAATGTGTCTCAAACACCGTAACTGCTACTTGGGCTAGCACAGTATGTGTCCTTAAGAGTACAGTGTAGTACCTATTTGGACTAAATATTAAGTGCATGTCACCAATACCTTTTCCTGGAAAGCATTCAATTAAAATAATAATAATAATAAAGAATATTCACTAGCCTATTGTCTTTTCAAATGACAGAATTTCCCTTTGGCTTTAAATGCACTTGTTACTGAGTGAACATGAGAAGAAAACAAATTTAACAAACTGAGAATCATGTGATCTCTGATTCTGGAAAATAATTACTTGGAGCAGCATATAAAAATGCATTCTTCTGTTGTAGCATTATTGTGGATAAGAATACTGACTGTTATCAATTGCCCACATATTTCCATGGATCGGTCCTGTTTGCCTCCAGCGAATCCTGGTGTCACTTGTTAATGCTGCATTGGGAAGAGGAGTAGTTATTCGGTTCCACCTGAAATACATATGACACAAATTCTAATGTTTTACACCGCTAGTTATTAAATGTTTGAATGTGTTTGCTTGCACTGCAAAAGCTTGGTGAGAATTTTTAATTCTAAAATCTGCTCAATGAATCAAGTTACTGTGGCTTTAGAAAGTATAAATGAAAATACAACAGAGCATGGTCTGCAATATTTTCACACAATATATGAATGTTAATTACTAGATGATAGAGCCCAGCAGTTTTTTTTTCCCTTTGTGAATATCTGAAGTCAGTAAGGATCTTCACCTATATCACTACAGCAACTTCTTCATCCCAGTGAATATCACCTAAATTGCATACTGAATTCAACCTTTCAGTGCAGCTGAACTCTATTAGGTGGAAACCCCTGGGAATGGGAAGTGGGGCACGGAGGATGTGGCCCACTGTCCAGCTGGGCCTTGTTTCTCATGCCATCCACAGGGGCTGCACCTGCTGCACACACCACGGCTAATAGTTGCTATGAAGATGATACAGAAATGAGGTCACCACATCATGCTGTGCTTCAGCTACATTTCCTTCTTACGGACACCCATGGCTCTGAAGTGTTCATGGAAGTTGGGAAGCCATAGGATGAGGTGGCACAGTTTCATTTCACAGTCAGAGCAGTACTGAAGATACTTCATCTGCTGAAGCACAGAAGATGCACTTCATTGTAACCCAACATCAGTATTCCAGGTGAGAAAATATGTCTGAGGATGCAAATATGGCTTTGACTGATGATTCCTCTGACTAAAAAGAGAACTTCTGTAGCTTTGACGGAGTGTAACTTTTCTTTTAATTACCAGCATGCAGTCTTCCTCCCCCCCTTCCCCTTTTCTTTCTGTAATTTATCCATAGCATCAGGAAAAAAAAAATTATTCAACAGAAGCAGTCTCATATTTTTTAAATTTCATTACTGGGCAGCCAGGAAGTCCAAAACATTCCTCCCTTGCTGTGCTCAGCCGGTCAAAAATGAAAGATGATACAGGGTTGTGTGCTCTGCTTCTCCCTCCTGTCACCCATAATTCACTTCCTTCTCTAATCCTGCATCTCAGTTAGGATTGCAGAGAACACTCTCACCCGCTGTAGTTTTCAGAGGCGTAGACGGTGCTGTGGGGAAGATGGGGCCCAGCACATATCTCAGGCAAACACTCGGTGTGGAGCAGGGACCAGGAGCGGCCATGGTTGGTTGAAAATTCCAAGCTGACACTGGTAACACAGTGAAGGAAAGAAAGAAGAAAGGCACTGTGAGCATACCTGGCAATGACTGGCAAGCAGAAATACCACTACAGAGAAACCCCTCAATCTGAAATAATATTGAGTAGATCTTTAATATGAAAAATCCTGAAAATACAAACACAAAACAAATCTGACTGTTTAAAAAACAGACAACTGAGGACTCTCCTAGTCCTTAGTCCTTGATTGGACACCATCTAGACAGTGTTTTTATGTATTTTTTTCATGTTGCTCTTATATCTCATCTAGAATCATACTGAATGTGGTTTCAAAAATAATGAGAAAACTTGGACGGAAATATGTGAGCACAGAACTCTGATAATTGCCAGCTACTAATGGTCTTAAAATCAGTAGTTACTCATACTTTGGTTGTCTCTTCCCCTAACTCCATTGGACTCCTCCATCATGGATAAGTGGAGATCAGAAAAGAACTATGGAACAGTGAGAATGGCCAGGTTTGGCACAGAACTGCAAGGGTGGAGGGAACCTGGGGAAGACCTCCTCCAAAAAAGCCCCATGGGAGGCAGAGGCCCAGGAGATGCAGGAGCCTTCATGCTGCCCAGCCACAATAGTCTTTGGAGGCTTCCTCCACATCACAGAACCTGGAGCATTCAGTGGTGAGCTATATGAGTCATAGGGTCATAATTGTATGAGAAAACTCCAGATTTTCCAGGAAAACCTGCTCTTCTTGCTTTCCTAGACTAGCAGTAAACCCAAACGTCTGTGTGCAGATAATGACACTAGAGAAGCAAAAAATCCATAAAAGTATCCACTATCCACATCACAGTCTGTGACAAAAAGTTATAAAATCCACACTTTCAGAAGTTCAGAAAATCAGTTTTTAGAAAGCTATTACTAAAATTTTCCATTCCCTTTTCCCTGCATATTTAGCAAAATAGTGTTTAGAATCTGGAGTATTAGCAAATGATTAAATATCTTACATTCTGAAGCCCTTGAAAAAGTAATGTAAAAAGTGTTGGTTTTATTAAGGACTTAGTATTCTACTAAAATACTCTTGCAATTTCAACCACATAATTAGCTTGTAATACTCTGTTTTATTTTAAGTAATATCAACGGAACATTATAAAAGTCATAATTCATAAATTTAGTACTAAATTATAACTTTCTTTTTTATTATAATTTGCTGATAATATTACTTCATTAAAGTGCACCATCACTGTGATACTGTAAGTGTGTATTGAAATGTTTTACAGAGTTTTTGACTAATTCTTTTCAGATTTAATACTGATACCTTGGAGGGTTATATTTACTGAATATCTGCAGAACAATTCTCTCACATTTGCAATAATGAAGGCATTACAAATAATGCTTTAGATCAGAAGATAGGAAATACTGCAGTATTTGGGAAAAAAAATAGTGGTTATGGGAACCTACTGATTCTTTTGTTATGAAGAAACTAATATTTCTTAATATATACTAATCCCTATTTGATAATAGAATATTTAAGATGGAGACTTTGTATACAGTATGCTTAAAGCTAGGAGTGTTTGCAGTCAAAGTTTTCACATTGTATGTGGAAAAATGTTCCTGTCTTCCCTTCCTATCACAAATAAGTGTGAACCCTTCAGTTTTGCTGCCCCTTGAATTCTGCTGCCCTGCACGGCTGCTAGGACTGAAAATAAATAATGCAGCTCTTTCCAGATGGAAGAAGATGCCATGGGGCATGGATGTGGAAGCATATGTAGACAACTACTTTAAATTCTTGGCTCTTACTCTGAAAAATACATGAAGCAACTTAAACCTCAGAAAATATCAGGATAAAGAGTCTCATAGGTAGATGGGGTTAAGGTGATGGTGACTGTAAAGGAAATTCTATTAATTAGATCCCAACACAGAATTATAGAATCCCAGAATGGCGTGAGTTGCAAAGGAACCTTAAAGATCATTCAGTTCTGATCACCTTGCCAGAGTTGCCTCCCACCAACTCAGGCTGCCCAGGGCCCCATCCAATCTCCAGGAATGGGGCATCCACAGCTTCTCTGCATGGAGAATCAATAGCAAGAGTATTGTCCATGAAGATATGGCTCCAGAGTATTGGACTGGACATTAGGGAAAGCTTTTTTGCTCATACATGTGACCCACAGAGGTTAGGTGATGTCCACCCATGGAAGTTTTCAAGTCATGGATAGGCAATGCCTTGTCTGACCTGACCTATACTGGCAGTAATCTCACTAGGTTTCACTAAATGACCTGAGAAAGTCACTTTCCACAAACATTTCTATGACTTTATAAAACAAAAAGAAGCAAATTACTTCATTCTTTCACTTCCCCTAAACTTCACTGAATGTCTCGAGGAAGTGAAGCCAACAAAAGAATTCTGTGGTCAGTCTGCAAGCAGTGAGGTTCTCACACTGGTGGCATTCAAAGATGAGTGCTATTTATTACCACTCTTACAGGAATTATTTATGCTTCTGGCATGGATAATATTTTGGAGGTCAGTAGGCTGCTGTCTTTAACACCTTCCACCTTCATTAAGAAATGAATCCAATGGCCATTAGAAATTGGAGTAAACATCAATTTGAAATCATAGGCATATTTCAGAATAATGGACTACAAAAAGTATACTTTGACCTGGAGGGCTATTTAATAGACTCTTTATTGCATGGGAGATATATCAGTCTGGGCCTGTGGAAATCAGGAGAAACATTCACTTTTGAGCAGCCTATACTTGTCATTAGTTGGTTTCATTCTTTCTGAGGAAAAAAAACCAAAACAACAACAAATCCCCACAAATACACAAATAGATTCTGTAAAAAAAATGCACCAGATCACTGATAATTGAAAGAGAAATCTCGCCTGTTGTACCTGTTACCAGGTTGAAATGTTCCACATCCCAAATTGATGGAAAACTGGATCATGTGAGTCGCTGTGGAAGGGAGCACTGGAAGGACATGGAAGTAATCCACAGCCCAGACATTCCTGTTGTGGCCTTGGTGACTCTTCTGTTTCAAGCAAAACTTGGTTGCAGGAGTCTGCAGGTCCGGACTAATGACAACAGAAACCAAAGATGGAACCTTTAAAAGAAATTAAATCAGGCTTAAATAAAAGAAGTAATACGAAAAAGGCTTACATGGAAATGTCCTATTTAAAGTAGAGAAGTGGCTTCAAATATGCTGAATGAAACATGCCCATTTCTCTCCTTGTTTGTTAACTTTTCTTCATCCTGCAGTCTCTCAGCTCACAGAACAAATGCAGTGTAACTGCAGGTCTGAGTACGTGAGAAGAAAGTAACTGTGTGAGTTCACAGACGTGTGTGGGGAGGATGTAATGCTAAAATAAATGAAAGCATTGCTTTATGAAGCCCAGCCTTTGTCCAAAAGGAATGCAATTAGACCTTTATTATGTCAAAGGAGGATGTCAGCTTTAAAACTGCTTGCTTTAAAAAAAGCTTCACAATGAATTCAGCGTAATTTCAGATCCTGTCTCTCCTGAATTCTCCAATTAATGTTTTATTATTTTACAATTATGGTTTCCTTAGTTTTGAAAAAGTCCTACCCTGTGTTTCACACAGAACCAGGAGAGGAGGGAAATTATGTACAATGAAACAATGCAAATGACTCAACCAAATTCAGGTCCAACCCTGCTGTAACTATAAACATCACTTCTCTAAATGGTACAGTTACAGTGAAAATGCACATGGATCTGTGGCTAAAATCAGCTGCATATTTACCATCAAATTTCCTCCAAAATATATAAACGCATTAGAAACTGTAACACATCCACATATGTATGCATTACATGTGTATTTGTACACTGATTTTTGCTCTGTCTCAAAAGGGCACACTACTGTATTTAAAATGGAAAAAAATGTATAAAATGTGTCATTTTCTGTGCCAGGTGCAGGAAAGGCAAGCAGGCATTCCTGAATAACTCTCCTTCCAGCCACTGAGCCCACCAGGACTGACCCACTCAGGACAAAGCTCCTGCATATTGCACTGTGGCTGGCAGGACCTTGAACGGAGAGAAGAGTAATTATTGGTGAGGGGAAATAATCAGCACAGTTCTCAGCTGATGACTGAGTGTTGTTGCCTGTTGCCCATTTGTCTGTTATCCTAGTACTAGCCAACATGCAGCACTGCTCAGCAGCAACCAAAGAGCTGTGTTGCAAAGGCATCCTTTCACCGCAAGAGCTATGTATGAATTATATGGTGGGGAAAGTCATATTTGCCTATGTGGAATTCAACATACAACAGCAATGATATGCCTTAAAAACAGATCACAGAATCACAGGTTTTGGAAGGGACCTCATGAGATCACTGAGTCCAACCTCTCTGCTAATGCAGGTTCCCTACAATAGGTCGCACAGGTAGGCATCCAGATGGGTCTTGATTATCTCCATAGAAGGAGACTCCTCAACCTCTCTGGGCAACCTGTTCCAGTGCTCCGTCACCTCTGTCGTAAAGAATTTCTTCTGTATGTTTGTACGAACTTGCTATGTTCAAGTTTTAGGCCATTACTTCTTGTCCTATCACTGCACACCTCTGAGATTGATCTATCCATCCTATCCATCTAGTTTGTTTAAGGTGATTTACCTTGTAAGCAGCGTAGGTCAGAGTATCAAGAGCTATGTGTTCCCTCCTGCCTTCAATCTTGGCGTAAAGGATGACATCATTTTCATGGGATTCTCCAGAATCACAAGTGCCCCCTGTACAACACATATTTAAGGTAGAAAAAAAATAACTGAAGCCCTTGTTATTGGAAAGGGGGATCGTTTTACACAGACAAACTTACAAAAATAACTACTATCAGATGTTTAACTTAAGATATGAAACAAAAGAAGACAAACCCTAAGGACATACTGCATAAGAACTACTTGATCTGATACACCACGTCAGAGATCAAGGGAGTTGACAATTATGAAAACCTCAAGACTCTCTCTTAATCTGCTTATCAAAACAATTTGAATAGAAAATGCTGTAGATAGAACAATACTTCTATCTGTATGTTTCAAATCCCGTTTATATAGAAATGTCCTGCTTTCTGAGTTCTTGCCTGTTTAGGGGAGATCAGCAAACTGCTACTTAGTACTCACACCATGCATCCACATACAGTATATGAGGACCTCTAATTCTCATCTGATAGTTTGGCAGCTGAGAATTTGCTCTCAGTAGGAAAGGGGAGAGACTGTTGCAAATCTTACTCATTGTGCTGCTTCTTCTATTGTCTATACCATATCCTAAATAGGATAAATTGAATCTATTGTATCACACAGAATGTGTGTGATATGGTAATCTCACTGGAATGAGGCAGGATTTTGTGTAGTTTCATTTGGTAGAATCTAAAAACACTTAATAACCTTGTCTGGAAAAGCAGATACATTGGCAAGTTTGTGCAATGAACGTGACGTAATAGTTACAAAATGGACATCACCAAACTAGTCTGGTGTTCTAGAAAAGATTTTTAAAAGAGAATATCTGTAACTGAAACAGGAAGCCTGTCACTTTCCTGTACACTATGGGTATCACAGGTATTGGAATAAAAACAGCAGCAAAAAACAGGATGAGGAAGTTTCCTTGAACTATCCATAAAGTAGGAAGGTTGCATAAACAAACTACTTTCTCTACGTCTTTTCACTAAAAAGGCCCAGCTCCTGGAATGGGATAGGCAAAGCAATCTATAAAGCCAGATAAGATTTGCATTTTTTTATGCTTATTGTACTGCATTAAGAAATATCCACATGTTCATTCAAATTCTCTGCTTGCTGGAGTGTTTGAACTGTGATCTACTTAATGTGCGAATACAACAAAATATATTTTCTAATGAAAACACACTATTCTCTGTGCCTGTATGTGCTGACAACTTCTCCTCTAGGTTCAGAAGGTTGAGCAAATTTCTTTCCTGTTTCTCTTGCAGGTGCTGTAATGCTTGGGAGAACTGGCAAATAGCTTTTTTTCTTCCTGTGTGTTATTGGTAATTCACATAACACAGAGGAGATGTGTAACAATTTAGAGCAATAACATGAGGCCTTCCACTCATTAAATACAGGGTGTTTTTTCTTGTTGTTTCAGAAGGTAGCTTCTGGAGGTCATAAGTTTAGTATCTGCTTCCTCCTTTATTATTTTATTATTCTCTACCTTTAAACAAAAATCCTCACCTACTCTAAACATGGTGTTGAGAGAATAACATAATGCAATTTCCTTTATGTGCAAAATAAAAGCTGTGGAAAAACACTGTAAGGTACTGAATGATAGCCACAATGTCCATAGTAATTCTGGTTAGTTACAACACCAAACTAATGCAGTTGTACTGATCACAGCACTGGGAAGGAGCAATCATAGCACAGGTTTGCTCCTAGATGCTTTTTTAGCCCTAGTAAATCACTGAAGTTGCACTTCATTCTAAAAGGAAAGTCCAGAGAAGATGCTAGCACCACATCAGCTCTTTCCACAAGGGATAACGCACAGAGGCCTTCTCCAAGCCTATAATGGTCAATGGTGTGTTTTGTGCACGAGAGACGAATCTCACCCTGAGTAAATACGTTAGAACAAAATGCTTTTGAATACAGTAATAAACTAAGGGCTTTTGAGCAGAAGCTGCTCTAGCAGATTGTGGCTGTCCAAATCTCCAGTTATATCTGCCAGCACTATGTTGACTTCTCAGGTACTCTTGGACAACTCCAGTAGCAACAACAACCCGTGTTTGCATTGTGAACCCTGCTTGAGGACTGAAAAAGTGTAAGCCCACAACTATGTGTGCAGCAAGTGTGTAAGCTTCCTTTTATATAAAGGGATATCCAACCCATACAGTCAGTGGAGTCCAGAGAATAGCTCAGCTGGTCTAGCACAAGTGTCTCACATTGAACCAAATGCTTTTTTTCAGTAACTTTACTGATCACATCTCTAATTACAGAGGAAAATTAGACACTGACCTCGCATGGAGACACCTTCATGTAGCTGTTTTAATCTGGAACTAAATGTTTGTACCAGTCCAATTGGCTAGATAAATCCATGGAAAAAGAAGTCTATTAAGGACTACTAAACCCAGAACGCCCCATCTCGCTAAGAAAGGTCTGCAAGTCAGTGATATCTGGAAGAATACTTTTAGGAGGGCTATTTGTGTGCCTGCCATGTTTTCACATTTCTGTGAACGTCAGAAGAGCAGACCCTCAGTCCAAGATTTGTCTGTCTCACATCCTTGTAGGCACATAACTGTGATGAATCTGAGACATCCTTTTCCAAGGAGCGTTTAAAATATTTCTTACATGCATTGTGAAATCTAAATCTCACATATCCCACTTCTGTTTTATTGGGAATACATACTTACCCATACTGAAATAAAATCGTAAGTTCCCATATCCAGTAGTGTCCATATATGGAGTGCATATTTTTCTTTCTCCATCTCTGAGAAATACCATAGACGAGCCAGACTCCAATGTCCCACACTCAGTACCAATGACAGCACCTAGTATGTCCCACCTGCAGAGGTTAACAATGGGCAGAGAATGTGCAGTGTTACTGATAAATTCAAACAAAACAAAAGGAGTTCATTTTCATAGAAAGCATCTGAAAGTATCTGTTGCTACTGTTAGAAAGTACATTAAAATCATAACACAATGCACTTTTCAAAATCAAGTACTGAGAAATGTACTTGCTTATTCGATATTAGTTTTTAATTTCAGTCTAAAACAAAACTAATATAAATAATAAACAAATTGGTAGAAAAGTTAAAATTACTAAAAAAAATAAGCTTTTAATGCTGTTACCAAATATTTAGTGCTTTGTTGTTCCATTACTTCATTATTTTTCTGGCATGAAAATGTTTAAAACACAACTGCCTTCTGTTCATACTGTGTGATAGAATGTTTACAGGGAAATGAAACATGAAAAAGCACGTCTTCCATATCTACTATGCCGGTCATTAAATATGAAGGTAATAACAAAAAATGCTCTTTTCATCTTCTTGAGTGTTTAGGGTTACACTTTTAACAAATACATGAGCAGAGTATGAAACAAAAATTGCTAGGTTTCTTCTAATGTGCGATGATACGATCTTTGTCAGTTTTTCTTCTTATTTTTTATACAGTGATAATTAAAAGAGCTGCCACAGAATTTTTCAATTAAATATTTCTATTGAAAATATGTTTTCATCATGAAAATACTGGTTTCTTTAAAACTTGATTAAAATATTTTGATAGAAACTTGAAAAATTGTATATTATTTTGGTCTAATACATTATTATTCATATTGAAGTTTTAATTAATAATGAAGCATTTTAAAGATACAAGGCAGTAAAGCAATGCAACATTTAGAATCATTAATATCTGATAATCCAATCATTTAGAGTGATTCAGAGAATGAGAAAACGTTTAAGACTTGAAGTCTTTGAGGGATGACAAAGCCATTTCCTGTCCATTTCTAGGAGAAACAATCTCTACCACCAATGTGGAGTATGAAGATTTCAAAAACTGCCATTTCAACAGTTTAGCAGTCTGCTTATCAATTTAACCATTCACACTATTTCAAAATGTATTTTTAGATCTTCTTAAGAGCTGCCAGTTTTCTTATTGACCTAAGCTGTGACAGACTAACAATGTGCCTGCTTGAAAATCCTCCTTTAAAACTGTCAGTCATTTACACAGGAATTAGCAAGATTAGCGTCACTGAAAAGCTTTTATGACACAAATATAAATATGTTAATGGCAGCAGAGTTTAACCTAACCCTATTTTAGTTGTGCAGACATTTTAAAGGTAATGTGCAATATAATCAAAATACAATTTTGAAAATGGGTCTCTTGGGCCAAAGACAAGCACAGAATAATATGGTTGTGCTTACTTTAACTTACATGACAAAATCTCACAATGCTCCATTGATCTTTTGTATGCTCTATTTAGCTCAATTAAAACAGTCTCTTTGATGACCCACGAAACAACTTGAGGTCATGAATGATGCAGATCATGGAGGTTTCCAGGGATCCTTTCCTTTTAGGCAGCATTATAATGGAAAATAGAAAGTTCTACAACATAAAATAACTGGCTCTTAAAGAAAAATAAATGCAAACAATGTGTGTAAAGATAAATAGAGATCTTTTGGTGACGATGTGACAGAGATGCAGATCTTCTTGATTGAAGAACATTTGGATACATTTACCCCTTACAAGACTCTTGAAATTCTTATCTACGTAAGAAATTACGGGATGATACACAAATCTAAATTAGATTTAACGAGCATGGACATTCAAAGTAGCAGTACATGCGCTAGAGGCACCAGAGATATCTCTATTCTCAGATATGAAGATCTGTTTACTTTTAGGGTTCATTTTTAGCAACAGGCCCTAACTTATGTGATTAAAGAGAAACAGAATGACAGTAGAAAGGTGCATAGTACTAATAGCAAATCCTATTCATGAAGCCTGCTGGACTTGTGCAAAGCCTTTTACATAGCCTTGGACATACTCTTATCTCTAAATTGGAGAAATATGGATGTGATATATTTACTACTCAATGGATAAAGAATTGGTTGGATGGCCACAACAAGGACTGTGGTCAATGGCTGCATGAGCAAGTGTAGTCTAGTGACAAGAATCTCCAAAGATCCATCTTGGGACTGGTTCTCTTCAACATCTGTGTCAGTGACACAGACAGTGGGATTGAGTGCACCCTCAGCAAATTTTCTGATGACACCAAGAGTGATGTGGTTGACACAGCAGAAGGAGGGGATGCCATCCAGAGGGACCTGGACAGGCTTGAGAAGAGGGCCCACGTGAACCTAGTGAGATTCAACAAGGCCAAGTGCAAGGTGTTCACTTGGGTCAGGGCAATCCCAGATATATAATAACTCATTGAGAGCAGCCCTTCAGAGTGGGACTTGTGGGTTCTGGTAAATGAACAACTTAACATGAACCAGTAGTGTGTGCCTGGCCCAGAAGGCCAACAGTTATCCTGGACTGTACCAAAAGAAAGGTCGAGGGAGCTGGTGTTGTTCAGCCTGAAAAAGGGAAGGCTCCAGGGAGATCCCACTGCAGCCTTGAAGTACAGTACTTGAAGGGAGCTTATAAACAATAAACTGACTTTTTACATGGGCAAACAGTGATGGGATAAGGGGAAATGGCTTTAAAATAAAAAAGGGGAGATTTAGGTTAGATGTTAAGAAGAAATTCAGAGGTTGGTGAGGCACTGGCACAGCTGCCCAGAGAAGATGTGGATGTCCCATACCTGGCAGTGCTCAAGGTCAGGTTAGATGAGGCCCTGGGCAGCCTGATCACAGAATCACAGAATCACAGAATCATAGAATCACAGAACGGCCAGGGTTGAAAGAGACCTCAAGGATCATGAATCTCCAACCCCCCTGCCACATGCAGGGCCACCAACCTCCCCATTTAATACTAGACCAGGCTGCCCAGGGCCCCATCCAGTCTGGCCTTGAACACCTCCAGGGACCAGGGATCCACGACCTCTCTGGGCAGCCTGTTCCAGCACCTCACCACTCTCTCTGTAAAGAATTTCCCCCTGACATCCAATCTAAATCTCCCCTCCCTCAACTTAAAACCATTTCCTCTTGTCCTGCAGTTATCAACCCTTTCAAAGAGTTGATTCCCCTCCTCTTTGTAGGCTCCCTTTAGGTACTGAAAGGCTGCAATTAGGTCACCATGCAGCCTTCTTTTCTCCATGCTGAACAAGCCCAGCTCCCTCGGCCTGTCTTCATAGGGGAGGTGCTCCAGTCCCCTGATCATCTTCGTGGCCCTCCTCTGGACCCTCTCCAACAGCTCCCTGTCTTTCTTGTATTGGGGGCTCCAGACCTGGACGCAGTATTCCAGATGGGGCCTCACAAGAGCAGAGTAGAGGGGAACAATCACCTCCCTGTCCCTGCTGGCCACCCCTCTTCTGATGGAGCCCAGGATCCCATTTGCCTTCTGAGCCGCAAGGACACACTGCTGGCTCATGTTAAGTTTTTCATCCATCAAGACTCCCAGATCCTTCTCCACAGGACCTCTCCTTCCAGTCTGTAGGGATGCCTGGGATTCCTCCGGCCCAAGTGCAAAACTCTGCACTTTGCCATGTTGAACCTCATCAGGTTCACCCGAGCCCGCCTTTCTAGCCTCTCAAGGTCCCTCTGAATGGCATCCCTTCCTTCTACCGTGTCAACCGCAGCTTGGTGTCATCAGCAAACTTGCTGAGGGTGCACTCGATTTCATCATCGATGTCATTGATAAAGATGTTAAAGAGCGCTGGTTACCAGCCTCCACCTGGACATAGAGCCATTGATCACCACCCTCTGTCTATGCCCTGATCAGGTAGGTGGTAGCCCTGCCCATACAGGGGGCTGAAACTGGATGAGCTTTAAGGTCCCTTCCAACCTAAGCCTTTCTATTATTCTATTATTCTATGTTGGGAATGTAAAAATTACTAGTCACTCTCAATAATAATAAGCTTCTCTGCCCTCAGTGTTGGCCTCTTTCAGATGTCTCACCTCAGAGTGCTTTTGGCACAGAGCAAGATGGGGATAATCTACACGTGAGCTTCCCTTTGCTCTCTCATATGAGGGATGCTTTTGCTTTTTTCTTTGAGGTGAGGCAGGCAAAGCTACCTGCAGCTGTCCCTGTTCATACACAATGTCCTCCATGACATATTTTTCTCTTGATACAGGTATTTCCTACATTCCCAAAATGAAAGAAGGGAAGAGAGGCACAATCCACCAAGCCACCATGTTATTTATACTAAAGAAGAAAAGAACCCTTATTTACTAACGAACTCTGTAAATAGAAAAATCAATAGTAGAATACACTGTTTTAGGTTGAACTGGAGTCTTACACTGCAGGGCAGTAAGGCTCCTTCCACATTATATTATAATTACTAAACATACTTAGTTGCTCCAAAAACAACACTTCCTATTTATTTCCATGGAAACCACAGCAGATACAGAAAGCACAATAACACTGTTTGATAGAACAAATTCTCACCAACAAAACACTATTTTTCAACATAGTCACCACCATTATCTGTGCATTTTTGCTAGTGATGAACAAGAGTTTGTATGCTATGCTTGCAAAAATCTGCACCAGAGGTTACCCACTATGATGCTATGATGGTGTTGTAGCTAGGAAAATGTCGCGCACTCAGTGCATCTCTCATCAGCCTGGACAGATGGAAGTTGAAAGGTATTGAATCCAGACTATATGGTGGTCCAGCCAAGACTGGCAGTGTGCTCCACAGTCTTCAAACTGGCATGGAGCCTGGCATTATCATGTTGCAAGGTTGTCTTTTTCTCTGGCCTGACTCTGGAAGTTGGGTCCTTCAGCTTAGACAGGGTTGTGGTGTAGCAGAGTTGATGGTTTGACCATGGCCCAGGAAAGTCAGGATCACTCCTTTCCTATCACTTTTCCTGTTGAAGGTTGTGTCTGGATTTTTTTTTTTTTTTTAATGGGGATTTCACACTCCAAGGACTGCTGTTCTGACTCTGACTCATAGTGGTGACACCACATCTCATCACTGGTAATGATGAGATACAGGGAACTTTCACCTTCAGCCTGGTATTGGTTCAGTAGGTCCTGACAAACTGCATATGGTGTTCCTTCTGTTCCTGTATGAACATTTGTGGGAAAAATTTGGCACAAACATTGCAGTATTCCAGTGTTGCCACCATCATTTCTAGTTGACGTTCAGCTCTGTACACAGTTCCATGATTATAATTCTCTAATTCTTGTAGATGAGCTGATCAAAACAATCTTCATTTTGTGGTGTGACAGCTGTGCATGGCAATCCAGAATGTGGTCTGTTTTTCACATCACTGTCACCACTGCTAAAAAACACCTCTCACTGTGCTCACATCCTCTGGTTGGTCTCCAGAAACGTTAAGCAAGCACTCAGGAATGTCAATGAGTGCAATTTTTACATTATGGAGGAGTTCAATAAAACACCTTTGCTTCACCTGCATTTCCATGTCAGACACCATTTTGTCAGACTGCCCTTCTGCTGCCATCTATCACATGGCAGCAACATGTAATGGAATATTGGTGGGAAGGTTCAACCTCTACTATTACATCATCAACATCCACTTCTGATCAAGATTATTATGAGCTAACATAATAAAATGGGGGACATTATTTTCAGAGCAGCCCTCATACATTCTGCAACTCTTGAGTATCAGAAATGACATAGAAACAGGGAATTGGGGTCAGAAAATGTTGACTACCTTTAACAAAAGTTTTTGCAAAGACATAGTTCTTGAAGAAATATCTTTGGTCCCATGAAGAGTTTGTGAGCAGAGATGCAGGAGGCTGAATATCCAGCTTGGATGTCAGAGAGAGATGCTCTACTTCTGCTCCACCTGATGCCAGCAGACGTGGAAATGGAATATTTTATACCCCAGCAATTTGCTGTCTTTGTGAAACTATTTCCCTTTTATTTTGAATAACATCTTGAAAAGCCTATTTTCTTTCCAATACAGAAAACAAACCACCAGTCTTCTAAATCTTACATTTTTTCACAAAATAGAATTTTTATTTTCTGCTCAGGCCTGCTGTGGATAATTGCACCCTGTAATCTGTTCTTCATGTTTCTGTGACAGTTTCAATACAGTGAACAATATTTAAAATACAGTTCAAAGAGCATTCAGAAATATTTCTCTAGGAAGAAATCAAGGAAGCACTTATATTTGCCATTCTGTACAATTCCCAAAACAAAGCCCCACAGAAATGGTGCAAAGAGGGACAATGTTAATTAGTTTTATATGATGAAGTTGCTTTCTATTACCTCAGCAGAATTCAGTGTTTGTTTATTCATGGCTGCATGTGATTTAAACCTCTGTTCCTATAACAACAGTTGAAAGAAGGAAGTTTCATATACAGAATGAAATTTGAAAATAAAAAAATCCCACTTCTTTAAAAATTTGAAAATTAAAAAACAAAATCAGGATCAAGTTCCTGTGAATGGGATGCAAAAAGTATCTGCCCTGCTCCTGACTGAGAGCAGTGGTAGCTGCAGCTGGAGTCCAATGCTGTGTGAAACCCAAAATGTATTATTTGCAGAAATTGCTCACTTTCTCACTAGGGTATGGTACAAATAATTGAGTTCAAGATTTGTACTCAAGTGCAGAATTTACTACTGTAATTTGTTTATAGTTTACTAACTATCAAGGAAGGAGGAGCCCTAATTAGAACCACTGAAGAGGAAGAGCCTGGCTTGAATTAACTGATACCTGGTCCAGCAGAGCAAGGAGCTATAGGCAGGGCAGATGTCCTGAGGTCACATACACATCCTGCTTTTTCAAGATGGAAACAGACTGAGACAACATCTCAGATACATCCCACATAGTCACCTAACACACAGCACATACACATGCATTTTATTTGCCTGAAATTGATAAAAGGACATCATAGCAACAATAGTTCAGCATCCAGCATGTCATGGGCTGGTTCGCCAAACTGTGAAGGAGTCCATGAGGAATTCTGTTTCTGTAAGTCCCAAACAATCCAAGTGTTTACAGTTTGCATTAGCATGTACTCCTCAAAAGGTGCTCTTTGCTTTCAGCACAGCACAAGCAGCATTTGAATCAGCTGTGAATGATCTGAAGTACTTTGTAGGTTAAAACCAACATTCAGCAGAGACCCGTAAACTAGTAGTGTGTGTTTCTCGTTTCTCAGGGATTACAGCCACTCCTGAAATTCCTTTTCTTAAAAATAAAAAAGAATTAAGACCATATTGAAGTTTTTATTTTCTTTTTATTTGGTCAGAATTTATGCAGTGAGGTATACAAAATGACAGAATATAAAGTTGTAGCTCTCTACCAGGCCACTTTTATTTTTGAAAAGCTCACTTATGTTTTGGTAAAAGTGGTATGAGTTCCTGTTGTGCTGTCCTGGATGGGTTGCCAAAGTGTGGCCCACAGCAGCTTCAGGGAGAGGCTGAGTTTGGGAGGAATCTGATTTATACAGATTGTTAGCAACAATCAGGTGCAACAAAATAAAAATAAAAATAAAATCATGTGTTTCTTCAAAAAAATGCGAGCATGACTTTTTTCATTGAAACATTGAAAATTTTGGTGACAGAATGGTCGGAGGCTGTTCCTTCTGGGCTTTCCTGACTTGCTTGTTCCCAACATCTCCAATTATCTGTTACTTGCGGTGTTTCTATTTCTCTTAGTAACGTTTACCCAGCTTCCCAATCCCTGGCACAGAGCTCCCAGCCCTACCCAGGCACTCACCCTTTGGGCTGGCTCTCAAATTCTTCTGCCCACTGCTCCTGGGCATCCTCTGTAGAAAGGTCCACATCCCGAGTTGTAGCAAAATTGAACTCACTGCCTTCTGTCCCATGGAAATAGATGGAGTTTCCATCTGACTGGCAGCTGTGCTGTAGACAAAAGGAGCACAGAGTAGGGGATGTTACAGTGGTTGGCAAGGGCAGCTATCCTGCTCACACACCGCCTGAGCTCAGAGCAAGCTGCAAATTAACAAATGACTCACCAGTGTCTGAGATGAAATACATATAACAAATGGACCATCACCTTTCCTCTTGGCCCACCCCAATGTGATTGTATCCTAACCTCATATCTACAAATGCACTTCAAACCATTGTGAAATTGTGTTTGCTTAGAAAAGATATGTACCAAACATTTGTGTGTTTATTCCTATTTTAAAGCCTAGCCATTATGTCTGCCTTGGACCAGTTCACAGCTGTGTGTACAAATAACCTTAATAGCACTATTGATATGGATATTTTGTTGGTTGAAGAGTTTCATGCTGTGAAACATGTCAGATCTTCATGCTTGAATTTTTTCAAGCAGAGGTATTTGAAGGTAAAATTGCTCTGCATTGCCATATAGCAAACTTCAGGGCTGACATGTATGAGTGAAAAGGCTGTTTGCTGTAATTTTATGCAAATAGCACAGCAAATAGCTATGTAGGCAAATAGCTCTTGTAACATGTTGATCGCAGGGTGCTGAGGCTGTCCACGTGAACGTTTGCTTTTCATATTGCATTTCTGCATAGACTTCAGCAGCATGAAATGAAGCCCCACATCTGCTCAAACTGCCCTGACCACCACAGCACTCCTTATAGAGCCTTTGAATAGGTCATATTACACGTAGACTACAAAATGGCATGTAGGTTACAATATGGATTGTCTTCTTTTGCCAGTACTACTCTTACCCTCATGTCTATCTGATAAATTGGTAAGTCTCTGGAATTTACATGGCTGAAAGGATACTAAATAAGCTCTACCTGTCCTTAACACAGACAACTTGGTATTATATTGAATTTTTCATATTAAAACAAATACTGATAAAAGTAATAATTATCTCAAACACTTTTTTGGAAAATCTGGTCACATTAAAATTATGAGCTGAAATAAGACATGACTAATTAGACTAATTCTCCTTTCTTGCCACAGTTCAATATCTGTAAAAGAAATACAATAATGCCAAATTGCATTGACCTTTTCAGCACCATCTATGCAGTCTGCTCTTGTCTCTGAACTCCTTCAGAAGTCACCAAGGGAAAGTGTGATGATCACCTCATCTGTGTTTAAAAAGGTCATGGCAGAGCCACATAAGTTAATAATTAAATTTTCAGTAAAAAAGAAATGCGGCAAGAAGCAAAAAACTGCCCAGAGCATCTTTATCTATGTGATTTTAAGAGAAAAGTACAAAATGCTGCATTATGTCTATTTCTCTTTTCACTTATCAGTGCAAAAAAACATAACTGAAATTCTTCTGTTGATGATTTTTAAATGTTTGCCTGTAACTTAGCAATTAAATTTATACTTAGGAATGAAATGTGAATTCTTTTCGAGGTGTCTACACATTGTTAGAAAAAAAGTTATGTACTTGGAATCTGATTTGAATGTAAAGACTTTCTGGTCTTCATCTGTATGACAACAGTGCCACATTTAATAGCTCTGACAAAAAACCACTTGAAGAAACCCACTATACAAGTGTAAGGACTGTTTCAAATGATAAAATAAACAAATCCATCCTAAAGCATTTGTCTTCTAAATGAAAGTCAAAACAATAGCAAGATGCTGCAGTGCTGAGAAATGATCAGAAATTACATAGATTTTGTCACAATTATACTTACTATATGATTATAAAAATATTTTATAAGTAGAAAAAATTAATTAAACAGTTTTTTATTTTACAGTTTGAAAAAGTGTGTACCATGCATTTATTTGTAACTAAGAAATGGCTTTTGTTCACTATTTTGCATTAATGCTCACAGGTATTGCTAATATCATAATTCTAAAAATTATTTTGCTCCTTGGTTTTCAGAATATTCTTCGTTTGCTGAACAGAAATGAAATAGCCTTCATCTGTCAATCAATCTACCACAAAATCTCTACTACCTGCAAAGCAGCCAAGTAAATACACTAGAAATAGATATTTGGGCTAAAACTTCGGATAATTCAAACTTATATGTAACCCTTCATCTCCCAATAAACAAATAGATCCTATGGAACTAGCAATGTACAATTGCATACAAGCTTTGGAAAATCCTTTGTAGGCTGTACTTATTTCTCAGCTGCTCAGTTATATGTAAGTGTTTACTTGATGTTGGGACATGTTGTTAGTAATCTTTTGCTAATGAAAGCCACCTATTAAAAAACACAAAACAGATACAGGCCTGTTATCATTTCACGTTTGTTTGTCCTTCTGCTGTCTAACAGAATATTTACCAAAGTGCGTCTGATAGTTTCCACTTCGGTTGTGAAGATAAATCAATGGGCAGCTTGGCAAAAGGGCAAATGTGTAATTATGTATAGTTGTGTACAATCAGCATTTTATGAATGCTCAAAAGGATACAGAAGCATCACTTATTTCATTTGTTCTATAAAACTACCTTTATGCTTTGTAAAAAGCTACACAATATCAATGAATATGTATTTTTATGCTGATTTTATGTGTTAATGAACCACATAGCATATGGCTCAAATCAACCTCTGACCAAGTTAGCTTTGAACTTCATGTGAAACAGCTCTGCAGAGGAAAAGTTCAAACTGGAATTCAACTGCTTTTATTATTCTACGTGACAACAAAAACAGTCGTAGAAGCTCATTATCTTTAAAGGAGGTAAGAAAGATGCTGAGAACACGTACAAATCTTTTATCAAAGTTCTGAGAGAGGGCCATTGTTTTCTTTTTTTTGGACCCTAAGGCATGCCCATGGGAGAGAAGCACCCACCTGCATGAGCTGTACCCGCATCCTCTCCCAGCTGCCAGCCACATCTCCCTGTCTTTATATTCATCACCCTCTGGGTCACACTTAGCTTCCTGCTTCCATATTTTCCTTTTCATTTTCCAAGCAGTTTCTATCTGTTGCTGCTTTTACTGCTCTTTTTCACCCAATGGACTGCAGGGGGGGAAACAACCTCAAAATCTTCCAGAGGCAAAGGAAACTCCACAAGAGTTGATTCCTTGTTGGCATCACTCCCAACTACTTCGCCAGTCCTGTTCAGCATCCAAGAGGCTGCTGATTGCTGGATTATTTTGTGGTTTTGCAATAGAGTTTGAACAGATCAGAGACTGAACTGAAACCATCAGACTCATTTTCTCTTGGGTTCAACCCAGGGTTTGAATCCAAGCCTTTAGAAATAAAGAACTCAAGTACTGTGCTTTTTCCTGAATTAATGACTTTACACTTTCAGTGGTAATCTGTTCAGTTTTGAATGACTAAATTTCGCAGGTTTCTCTTTTTTTTTTTTTTTTTTTTTTAAGTGATAGAAAATCTGAAAGGAAAGTACTCTTTTTTGAAACTAATGCAATTAAGTTATTTCCTAAACTGGAGATACTCAGATCTCTCTTACACAGACGTAGCGTTCCCTCTTATGAATATCAGGCACAATTTGCTCTCTGTTTCATTTTTATTTACACGTAAACGATTTTAAAGATATGAACAAACTAAGTTACTTAGTAAAATATGGTAACTAAAAAGACAAAATGGCAGCAACTTGTAGGATATTTCTCTTCTTGTTACCATGGAAGCATCAGCAGAAGGTCCAGCACTACAGCAGAGTTCAATTTTGTATTTAATGGGGGATTATAAGCGTAAGGAACATTTAACGTGTCCTTGCACAAATTACAACACTGAAAGGTTAACTAATTTGTGAGGAAAAATTAATTTAGAGAAAAAATCCTTTGACAAATCTGATAACCTTCATTAAACAAAGCTTTCTCCCAAATCACCCAAAACAGAGCACACGGTCCTTGAGACACTTCAGTGTTGACACTTCACAACAGTAGCTGTTTCCTATTGTTTGTAACAGGAGTGGGACTATAAGCCTGCCATAAGTACACTGTTGTATTCCTAAACAAACAACACTCACTGCTGCCAAATGGAAAGAAGCCAAGAACTGTTCAGGGACTGTGGTCATCCCAAGGGAAAAAAAAAAAATCAGTTTAATTTAATCTGGCACTACCAGTACTACTATTCACTAGCTGCAATTTTAAACTATTCCTTATCACAAATAGATCAAAACGAAAATTGTCTGGACACATTCCCATAGCTCAGCATGCTTAGATTTGTTTTCAATCTAATATTCACTCTGAATTTTCTGTTTCTAAAGTTTGTCTGCTGTACAGTTACAGTATTACTGCTTTTCACCTACTCTGGAGGCACTGCGTTATCTTACCTTCACCTACCTCCACCACCTCTTCACTCACTTTTCCCTGACTGCTGCTACCTGCCCCTTCATCTGCAGGTGAGATGACCAAACTTGCATGCCCTTGCCCCGTTCTGCCCATTCTACCTGGAAAATTCCTCACCTGATGATGTCCTTCAGGCATCTCCTTAGCACCTCCCTCAACAAACCTTACCACTGATCACACTGAAAAATACACTGCTTACCAGGATGGGCATTGTTCTCTCTTGCATGTTTCCTTTTATTCCCTCATCTTCCCAGCCTCAGCTGATCTCTTGCTTTACAAATGGATGGTGGTTTTTCTGGGACACACTTTCACTTTGTTTTGTGTCTAAAAAGGCAAGAATAGGATACCCATTGCTCAGGGCTCCTCGTTGCTACAATGGTATAAAAATTACCTTTGTTTTTGGTGTTGAAATTGCTGATTTATTCCCTTCTAGTTTAACAGATTTCATTCCGGAATTCTACTAAAGAAATTGATGTATGAAAGTCAATTCCTCATATTGCAGCAGTTTTATTATACAGTACCAGACTGTACCCCATGAGAAAGCAGTGTGCAGCAGCTATGCCTTAAACAAACCAGACACTTAGCTGTGAATGGCTTTCACTATTAACTTGACTAGCAAATATTTGATCAGATAGAGAAAGCATTCCTCTAAAATATGAAATAATTAAATTACCTATATGTATTTCCAGTCTGAGAATATAGTTCTTAGCCAACATTTCTATGAGAAGCAGCAAGTCGGATTATTCTGGTGAACCTCTTACTGTATAGTATGAGGGTATTAGCTCGTAATTGAAAGATACAGACTGTAGGAGACAATGATGCATGGTTTCAACACCAAACTTTTGTCAAAAGTCTGCAGTTGATTCACCCTCTTTGTCCTACTCTATAATCTTTAAATTTTACATCTTCTACCTCCAGCTTTCACCTTTTCTCTGTAGTTGCTTTTAGGAAAGCCTGCTGATTACCTGAGACACAGAAGGGTTTTAATTAGGACTGAAAGCAAAAGCAGGGAAACTGGATTTGGTGAAGCAGAGGCCTTCCAATTGGACCTACTTATGTTTTCATAAATAAAAGCGGACTAATTTACAGTAGCATCTGAGTGTTTTCTGGGGCCTAAGTAAGATCTGAGGTCATACATCCTACTGGCATGCCTGAAGAATGTCCATATTTTTAAAGACTTGCATGAGAGTACTGCATTAGGAGACATCTGCTGTACTCTGTGCGACCTGTTGGGTGGGAGGGACCTCTGAAGGCCTGCACTTCCCTCTGCCATATGATGGAGCACAAGCTAGTAATGCAAGCAGATCCGTCTATGCTGCAGTCATGGATGAGGATGCAGACCTAAATATTGTTAGAAAATTAAAAGGCAAAGATTGGGAATGTAAAAAGAAGCTCCGAAGTTCGTAGAAATCAGCTTCTGTACCAATTATTCACGTGAAATTTTTGAATCAATAAATACCTCCTGGCTCTGCAGTACAGAACTTCTTGGAGAGCAGAAACAGAGGGCAACTAAATGATGTAACTGTGCCATTTAGAAAAGCATCAACAGGAAACATCCGTATGAAATTCTTCGGTGTAATAGGTTTTTGGCGGAGATGTTACATATCATCTTCCCAAGGTTCATCCACATTCCCATGAAAACGCCTTTCACCTCTGTGCCTTCAAAGTATTAACAGTCATCTTTACTATCATTTAATTAGGCTTTTATTAGAGGCAAACACTGATGCACCTCTTCATATTCTCTCTCCTGGGCCTAATGGCCTCGATGTTTCTTCCGGACAGCTGTAGACTCACAATTTATTTTCTGGCAATGGTTTTTGCATTGGAATGAGCGTGTTGGGCATTTGGACATTGCCAGCTTGCGAAGGGCTGGTGGCAGATGGAAAGAAATCTGCCCAGTATGCCTTCACCTCTACATGAGCAGAGAGCCATCAATTTCCCCCATTAAGGAGTTGTCACACAGCCCACTCAGCTGGAGGAGCATCTCTGATAGCCAGGCTGGTTGGCATGTGCTATCCAAATACAAAACACACTTTAAAAGGAAACAAAAATATAGTTTGTCGGCAAATTGAAAATGCATGGCTTTGACTGCAGCCAATTTTTTAATGACTGTAATATTTTAAGTGATTATTTTTGCCACTTCATATTGCTCCTCAGAGAGGAGAGGTTTTTTTAATTAAAATCTAGGCAATGCAAACAGATGAAATATGAGAAGCAGAGGAACAAGAAATAAAATGAAGGAAATTAATTAAAACAGCATTTTCAATGGAGCCATAAATTAGATATTGTGTCTTTCTGGGAAAGGGCATTGTAGGTTTTCCAAGTTCTTAGATTCTGAAAAGATAGCAAGTAGAAGGATAGATGCAGTAGAAGGATAGATGCAGGATAAAATTGTAACCTGTAGGAAGATGCAGCCTGGATAAAATTGTAACCTGTAGGAAGTTTCTTAGCAATGACAAAATTAAAATTCTAAATTCCGTGGATTTGGCTACTAAGGCTTGTGGTCGGAAGTCCATTCTTCAACCAAAGGAAAAACGACAATGAGATTAGAATATTATTTCCCATGAAATAAATGGGTTTTCTGGTTCCTGTGCAAGCAGGCCAGGTGCAAGGAAGGTTATAGTGCACCTTCCCTTTTCAAAAAAACAATGGGATGAAACTTGTTCTGTGATGTAGTAACAGTCTATAAAGTGTGCTTTTACAAATCATTTCCAATTATAGACTCATATCCAAAGGCTGGTACTCAAAACATTTTGCTTGTTTTTGATCGATTGGTATAATTTGTATCAATGTTGGCTTGCTGGGACATTTCATGATGTTTGTATAACATCGGTTACTCTGGTGATGACAAATTTCTTAATGAGTTATTTAACTTGCATGCACTAAACTATTCCTCTATATTATTGGAAACTGTTGATGCTTCTAGTACTCTGCAGTGAGCATGACACAACCTCACCTTCTTCTGAAAGTAATGACGTATCAACGGTAGTGTAAAATCTGAACAAGAAATAATCAGCCAAAGCTGTTTCTACTCTTTGGCATCTAATGAGTCAATCCCCATTTCTTTTACTAATGTGCATCTCACAGTGACCTGTGAAGACCAAATTCTTTCTTCCTAGGAGGCAGGAAACACCCCTGGTGCTTTGATGCTAGCTCAGTGCTAAATCTGGCTCCCTGCCACACTACACCACACTTCTGAGCCACAGGGAACTGGCACGGAAAAAACTGCCTGCTCAGCATTGCTGTCCACAGCTCTGCTCAGCTGCCCAAACAACTCAGCACAACCATCAAACTAAGTTCCAAGGAACTCCAAGCCATTGAATCTAAGTTATTACTATTTTAATTAAAACAGTGATTATTAAAAACGAACAAACAAACAAACAAACATACCAACACAAGAGCAATTCCATGCATGGTCTAAGTCCAGTCCTATAGATGTTAAGATGTCTCCTTATGGAGTGATCACATTCTCACTAAAGGGAGCCAGTGGACAGGTTTTCTGCACCCTACTCTGCTGTCTTCACCTCTCCTCCCTTCTCACACACCTCCACCCACCTGCAGAGAAGCAGGAAAGGCTCAGAGCTGAGGTGCAGCTGGAAGCCAGCTCATCTCTTCCCAGGAAGATGTGGTAGGTAGTGGTTCCTGCGAGGCAAAGCAGCTGGTTTGGCCCACAAACCAAAACCTGCCTTGCCATATCTTATTCAAAAAGAGGAGTCTTGTCAGAAACAACTACGTTCATGTATCTTTGCCCAGTGTAGAGTCACAGCAATTTCCATTTATCATTTTCACACTGGCATAGCTAGAGAATCGCCCTTCTTTCTACAGACAAATACTCTTCATCCGCTTCAGACAATAAGTTCCTCAAGAACAAGATAAAATCAAAAGAGGAAAAAAGTTCATTTCAGTACAAGCAATTAAAACCAACAAAAATATATACGAAATATTAAGATACTTGTTTTGAAAAAAGACCATCCAATGCCATTCCTATTAATTAACAGAGTATTCAGAAATTTGGAAATCTGCTCTGGAACTGGAGGTTTGGAATAGCTTAATCAACATTTCTTTTTGTCAGACTCCTAGGCCTGCCCATATGCCTCCTGTGCTCAGTCACCCTCAGTAACACATGTTCAGGAAGGACTCACAGATCTAGGATGTTTATAGCCCTGATGTGCTCAGGTTATGGTGAAAGGTCACAAAGTTTTATGAACACATTTTCAGAGTATTTTCTGAAAGTGAATGTTGAGTTCTCCCACTCCCTTCTTTGTAAGCTTCCTCTTCTGCTAAGTTCTATTGTGTTTCTGGGAAATTGAAATAAGTGGTAATGACCTGCTGCTTAACTATCACAAGTAGGCATGACTGCGTGGTATCAATGTATTGAAAAGTGAGGCAACACAGCTAAAACAGGGACTGTGCTGACTTGAACGCCTTGGAGACAAATCACACTTGGAATCCACTTAAGGATCATGAAAAGAAAGAAAAAGAAAAAGAAAAAGAAAAAGGAAAAGGAAAAGGAAAAAGAAAAAGAAAAAGAAAAAGAAAAAGAAAAAGAAAAAGAAAAAGAAAAAGAAAAAGAAAAAGAAAAAGAAAAAGAAAAAGAAAAAGAAAAAGAAAAAGAAAAAGAAAAAGAAAAAGAAAAAGAAAAAGAAAAAGAAAAAGAAAAAGAAAAAGAAAAAGTTGAGTTTACAAACCTCAGCACGTCTTTTATAACAGAGCTGACATTATCAGGATGCTGACATTGGGATGTTTTCTGGATTTGCTAGCAATGTCCATGATGGTGAATCACACATCTCAGATACTACCGTCTGGGCCTGAAATCAACTTGAACTATAAGACTACTGAAGCTGGCTTCCATCTCAACTTTAGCTTCTGAGCTTGCACATTCAAACTTAGACCAAAGCAATCAGAGAAAACACGAAGACTTGGCAGAAGTTGACCTCAAAAGACAACAACAATTTATGGTCAAATCTACAAAATATATGAAGCATCCACTGAAAGATGAGATTGCTCTCTGCTTTTTAGAAGTAAAGATCCAAGAAGCATTACTAAAGGAAGATTTCATCTCTCCTCCTGATTAGCTGTGGGGTGTTGAGGCCCACAGACCTTTAATAGCACCCAAAGCACAGCAGTGCTTTGTGTGTTTAGCAGACTTGGCCATCGGTGTCATACCCTAGCCATGCTTGCTTGCAACACTATGCTCACACTCAGAGCTGTCACTGCAAATATTGAAATGCAGTCAGGAATTTATTCCGTTCAACATACTTCCTTACAGTCCAACACAGATAAATATGTTCCAGTGGATCCAATTAACCTCCTAAGGGGTGTTTGGCCTTGCTAACATCATCTTTTTTGTCTTTTGCTGTCTTCTTTGGAACTGAAACACACAAATTTGGTGGCTTATCTCTCAGCTTGCCTCCTATCTCAATAGCCAGCTCCAGCTGCGTCTGCAACCAGCCATGTGCTTTCAAACAAGAAACAACCACTCCTGAGCACAGCAAGAAACAAAACAAAAATTCTGACAAGCTCAAAAAGATTGGAGAAGGAAGAGGAACCACTTCTTACTGGACATAAGCAAGTTCTCACAAGTGCTCATGGAGGAGATGAGCCTGATTCCACCAAAGTGGAGTGAGCACATCAGTGTATAATTACACTGTCCTCTCCAGTGACTGAATCCACCAGAGAACCTAAATCAGGACCTACATAGTAGCCTTCATGATGCCACATTTCTTCATTTCAATGCCTTTTTATTTTGTCTGAGCAGCTATAAATTAGAGTACTTTCACCAGCAGAGAACATAGGTTCACTATTAATTTTATAGACCTCAAGTACTACCAAAGAAAAATTCCTGCCAAAAAGAATATACTTTATTTGATAAGCGTCCAACATGACTTTTTCCAGACAGAACAAACACTTCTCAAAGCCTTCTCCTGGGCAATGACTGGGGAAGAACTCACTGAACCTCCACTACCTATGTGAGCAGCAGCAACATTTATTGTAAACTACAGCAAGTTTTATCTAAATGCCTATCCTTATGAATAAAGTGCTTAACAAAAATCCACTAAGGCACTAAAACAGAACTCAGTGAGAACTGTCTGAAAAGATTTGGAATGGTTGAAGGGACCGGTGAGGTGGGCTGTTTTAACATGCTGGGGTTGTGGCAGAAACCAAATTAGGCCAAGGACCATTTTCAGGCCTTGACAACAAATGACACAGCAGAGTTTGCATCCAGCTGGGTAAACTTTTTCTTCCCTGCAGAGTGGAGTCATTCCTTCTGCTTACTGGAAACAGATCTTGGCCCATCCCTGCCTGTGCATTCCTTGAAGGTAATATCTGGGAGACAGCACAAGCCAAAACTAAGCATGGGAGTGTTGTACCAGCTAAGGTGTGAAAGAACCCTTGTTTGCCTCATTCACTGTCCTGAGTCTCCAAGGAGAAGGCTGCACTGTCTGACCAATGCCTTCTGGAATAGTCCAAAAGTAAAATGTCAATCATTCTCTGTGCTGAGAGGTGGTGAGCAAGTGAGGATAAATATAGAAAATAAACCCAGTTTAAAATATATATATATATTATTTTTTTCTTGTTTCTTTATGTTTTTCTGAACAATTCCCTTGGTTTAATGACATTACTTTATAGCACAACTTTGGAAAGGAGCTTATGCCCCACAGTTTTGTATGCATCAGTTAAAACCGAGTTAGACAAAAAAAATAACATCCATAAATGTGACCATTTGTTACCATTGTCAGGGAAACTTGCAAGGAAAAGCATTAAAAGAGGTAAAGAAAGGTAATTTGTGTGAAATACTAATTTACAGAGAATAGGAGGATATGAATTGAAACATGTATGGCACAAACAATCCTGGATTTTAGAGAAAGGTCTCATTAGCTTGAAATGGAGTTCAGCATAGCAGAAGGTTGTAGGTATAAAAACATATTTGGAAAACACATTCCAGTTTTCCCTAGAACAGGAGACCTTGGAATGGCAGGTTTGTTAATCCTTGCTTTTATCTCACAGAAGGTTGGAGTTTCAAAGATATTTCTGTCCAGAAGAACTACCTGATCTCAGTGTTCAAGCCACTCATCTTTCAAGTGACTACACTTGAGTACTGACACTAAATTGGCTTTTAAATAAACAACCAAACCAAACCAAACCAAACCAAACCAAGAGATTTATAGATGCTGTCTGTGCATGTTTTAGACGGTGCAAGTGATGTTGGGCTCTGCCATTTTGGAAGATGCGACTGTGCCTATGGCATATTAATCACTGCTTTGTTCTCATACCTTCTCACTTGTGGACTGGATTTTGAAATCCATAGGTAAGATGGACATCACAACAAAAATGAAAAGATCATATAAAATCATTAAATTATCAGTAATTATTTGATCTAAAATATCATGAAAAAAAAGTTGTCATTGTAGTTCAAATGGTCTTTAAAAAATTGATATGCTGGTAGTATGAGTAGACTAGTGAGATTATTTCTAAGAAGATTAACCTTAGGCCAGATTCTGTGGGAAAAGGCTGAAGCCACAGTCAAAACAGCTCTGCCCTGAGAACATGACACCTGTTTCCTGCGTGACTGCCAAAACAACTATCAGCTTCATAAATGAACTCTGACAAAAAAGCTGCCCTTTTTTTGTGAATGAAAAATAGGATGAAAACTGAACGTCATCAACTGTTCAATTTCTGTCTGCTTGGAAACATAAAAAGCAAGGATACAACTGGTTTTAGGATATAGAAGAACTCTGCATTTGGAGCAACTGTATGCACCAAGATCTTGCAAGTCTCCTTAGGGCTTTTCCAAAGGTATTATGCTCTTGCTAAATCCCATTTATCAGATCAGGGTCTCACCGCGACAGAGACTTTTAAGAAGCTCCTCACTACCTGAATGTGTGCTGCAATAGAGGTGATATTCACAGAAAAAGAGGAAAATAGAGCTTTTTATGATGGCTTGTGACAAAGAGAGTGCTGAATAACATCAAGTGGTACCGAACAACACTGAGATAAATTAACAGGTAGATTTCAAAATACCTGACTTCAATTTGTTTCAAAAATATTGTTCTGTTTTCCTAAAAGGAAGCCATTTCCCATTTTCTGTTGTATGATCTTTGACATGGCAGTAGTTACAAACAGTCATCTGCTTTTGGTAATGGCAGAAAAGTTGCATTGCTTTAGGAAGCCCCCGTGGGACAGGAAATCGGTAAAAACAGAGTAACAGAACCCAGTTCTGCATACAGATGGAGGTGCGTAACTGTCCTTAAGTTTTAGATCATAACCATAGAATATCCCGAGTTGGAATAAATAATAATACACATAAATAATATTAATGAAATTAAACCATTACAAATATTTATTTATTTATTTTCAAACTAACCTTCACTGTGGCTCCAGGAAAGAAAAGCCAGTTGCCAGTATCCACAGGATCGAGATTATCTTCTAACACAACTTTTCTGTGAGCAGCATTGATGATCAGGATGTTGTCCAATGCCCAACAGGCTTCATACACTTCTCCAGCATGAAGATAATCCTGTTTCCACTGAAAATGGACATTCTCCCCTTTAGCATCCTCAGGAAGGTACAAGATGTGTATGATCGTGCTGACATTGGAAGGAGCACTGAAAAACAGTGATATGGAATTAGACCAAACATAAGCCATAACCAGGAATGCTTTTCACTCAATTTAACACATTTACTGAGTGTGATGCAGCTATGCTGATGTCACTTGTATGATGGTAAATCTTCTAAAAAGATTAGAAAATATCTGCCCTGAGGCAGCTCCACTGCAGAGACCTTTCAGGCTGGGGCTGTGAGGAACAGATCAATGAGATGTTTGGAGAGCAGAAGCATAGAACATGGCAGCATTCATTCCTGATGCTGGTCAGACTTCCAAGGTGACTGGCTAGAGTCTGGTATTTTGCAGATATGGCAAAAAGGAAATGATAAAGAAGCCACAGTTCATGTGCCACATCTCCCAAAGCCTTTGGGACCGTTCACACCCAGCACCCACCTTGCCCAAGAGACATTCTTCCCCTGTCTGTGCTGAAAGCACATCAACATGGCACACTCAGCACAGCTCCATGGCACTGTCCCTGCACAGGGCACTGACCATCAGCATCTCTGTTCCACCCTACCCAATTTCTCTGCTCCCTGGAGCTGCCTGCAGTGGAGAGAAAGTTGCTGAAGCACATTCACATAAACATTGTAACTCATAGGAACCACAAGAGAGATGAGCATCCTTTCATAATTCATCCTCCTCTCTGCTTTGCACGACATTGCTCTATTGACCTATTTTCTGCTTCCAGCTCCAGCTGTCAGAGTTAAAGCAACACCATTCAAACAACATAGGCATTAACTTCACAAATTTGGGGTTTCAAAGGCTTGTTTTTGCTCCATCACAGCAGAGCTGTGGAATCATTCGAATTGGAAGAGACCCTTAAAGGCCATCTACTCCAACTCCCCTGCAATGATCAGGGGATCTACAGCTAGATCAGGGTGCTCAGAACCCGCTCTAACCTGACCTTGAATGTTTCCAGGGAGGGGGCATCCACCACAGGGCTACCTATTCCAATACTTTACTACTCTTATGGTAAAAAACTTCTTCCTTATACCCAGCTGAAATCTCATCTCTTTTAGTTTGAAACCATTTCCCCTTGTTCTATCACAGACTCTGCTAAAGAGTCTGTCCCCTTCTTTCTCATACCCTCCATTAGATACAGAAAGGCAGCTCTCAGGTCTTTCTCCCTAGAGTCTTTTCTCCAGGCTGAAGAGCCCCATAATAAAAGATTATAAGATTCTCATTTGTAATCCTTGGTGCTTTCGTGTAAATAAGTTTATTAAAAAAACAAGGCATAATTCAACATATCTTGTTAGGAGCCAAACATTCACATCAAACTATATAATATTTTTATGGATCATTTTATCCTACCAAAGTAGAAACTTGCAACAGTATACATTATTGTTCCTGCTGAGATTAAATATGATGCTGAAATGCAAAAGCCATTGAGGTGTTGGTTTGGAATGAAGTAATGACAGGGAGAGCACAACAGGCCCTGTTTCCCAGTGTTTGGTACATAATGCAGATTGATGCGTCTCTGGCTATGAAAAGTGCTTTATTTTTTGCTTTAATCAACTCATGGTTTGTTCTTATGGATGTCACTACATTCACTAACCGTTACTGTAAAAACAGTTCGATGGTTTAACAGTCAATCCGTTCTTGATATAAAACATTGTGTTGTGTTACCCACCCCAGCATTCACCTCCTCACTTCAGCAAGGTTTGGCATGGCCATTGGTGAGAGCCAGAAACACAAGCCTACAGCACAGACTGAGCCTTTTGGTTACTGGAGATGCATTTTAACTCTGAAGTCATTACCTTCCTGACCTCCCACACAGGAGGTAGATGGAAATGTGATTTGCCAAAAGCAGTGGCAGTTCTGCAATTAATATTAGTGGCCATAATTTCATCTCTCAGCTTTTAATATGCCTAAACAAGTGAGAACTTAAAAGTTAGCAATCAAAAAAGTTATAAAAGACTGACGCTTAATCAACACCTGCTCATCCAGAAAGCATGAAAGTGATTAAAAAGCTGTAACAAACCTAATTTTCTCCAGCTGAGTCCAATCTGCAGAGCTGTTCTTGCTGTAGGACACAGTGATGCTGGGATCTGAGTAACTAAAGCGGCACGAACCTGATCCTAGGAAAGGTGATGAAATCATAAGAGTTATGATACATTTAAACAATAAATGATCTTCCAATAACAACCACTACTGTCTGTGCATTTGTCACATCATCACTTCTCAGTATTTTAAAGTGCATTGGTTGATGATGTAATTCCCTGGAATCTGTTGCTTCAGGTAAACACAAAATAATGCATGCTTTATGAGTCAGAAATAAAGTGGGAATGATAAATCACAGCCGTGCTGTGTAATCTCTGCAGATTTCCCAAGGGAAGCAAAATAAATTGCTTAACACTCCCCCACTGCAAAAAAAAACCCCAAACCAAACAAAAAAAAAAACACCAAGAACCCACCACTATATATATTTAAACAAATTCTTGTTATTAGAGTTTAATCCACATAGCAGTATTTATAGGGAAAATAGTAAAAGACTGATTATCATACTGGCACATAGGAGAAAAAATAGAAATAAAAATATAGTAAATGATAGGAAGATCAGAATTACTTGAGCCACAGGCAAATGTTCTCCAGGAATTTGAAAGAACAAAGATATTACAAAATTAGTTATTTTAAGGATGCCCAAAGAGAATTAAATTAAGATATCATCCCATAGACTCACTAAAGCCTATAATTAATGATAAACATTTGATGCTGATCTGGGAATCTCAGAACACTTTACAAAAATGAACTAATTAAGCCCTATGGCACCCCTGCAAGGTAGGGTAATATATTTACTTTTGATTTATAAAAGGGTGCCTCTGGGTGCTGTCATGAATGATAAGCTTAACAATTAATAAAGGGGACAGTCAAAATAATAAAGTCTGGGATTGAACAATGCAACCTACCAAACTGATAAACAACCTGAGTGATAATTAAATACACTAAAAATACTATTTTTTTTCCCCTCAAATATGAAGTAATTCATCCCTCTCAGGAAATTCAACACCCACTGAAACAGATAAATCCTAAGCTGTGCTTCAGAGATCAACATGTCTACTTCAGAGACAGGTTGAAATATGAGACTCAAAAGTGGCCAGGCAGCAGATAGCAGCTACCTTCCAAATTAAAAGAAGCTGCTCTCAATTAAACAGCACCTCTGATCACATCATTTTGCTGCTGGGTGTGTAACACAGCTTTGCTCACAGCAGGGGTATGAATTATGGGTGGTACATGTGGTGTGTTATGCTTGTGTGTGCTGCAGGTATATTTGGTCACAATCATGCATATACATGTACATAAATACAAATATATATTATAGAAAAGGTAATATATTAAATAATATAAATGATATAAAATATAAATGCACATAAATAAAGAACTCATATATATGTGTTTAAATATACAAATGAGGAAAAAGCTGGCGATAAAATTTTGCAACTTGGGGTACATTACTGCTGTAATAAAAGAAATGGCCAGATTAAAAAGATGTCAACCACCTGCATGAGGGAACAGTTTGCACATTTGAGTGGGAATGTCACACACTGCTTACAGCCCCAGAGCCCTGAGGCAGCTCCCATCATAGCTCTCAGCTCAGCAATGCTGCACATCTGGTTTTCCACTCTGTGGCACACATCCCGTACAGAGGGAAAAAAACCCAAAAGATGGGATTACAACTCATCTCCATAATTTCGGCTAATACATCAACTAGCACTCTGGAAATGACCGACAAAGTTAACTTCTTGTATTTTTTACTACTGTTATACTGCAAACGTAGCAGCAGATACTTCCGACCCACTCACTACAGCTGTATGGGGCACATTCAGCTGCTCTGATACGTATTCTGCTGTAACAAGGCACAGAATAATTAATCCTGCAAAGGCAGCAGGACTCTGAATTACCAAACATATCCCCAAAATGACTACAAAGCAACTCTTTGGGTATAATTTACTGACAAGGCACTTTATTTCTATCATATTAAAACAAAATGATGTCAGGAAAAGCCTTTACATTTCATTTTTGCCCATCTGCTGAGATGGTCTACTCCACTGAGTGGCATCTGCTGTCGGTTTCTACTTCTGTGGCTTTTAGGAGTTCCAGGCTCTAATCACACTCATCAAAACCAATGAACTTCAGCTGGTTTAACCACTTTGGCTAGCAGGAGGCTGTGAGCAAAGCTGCAGCATACTGACTTTTCTCTCATAGAAAAATGACAGGAACATAAACAGGAAAAACAACCAGCAATATAGACTTAAAAATCTGCCATATCTGTTATTGTTACAATCAGCTCTTGGTACAGCACTCTTCAAGAAAACCAAATCAAAATGTCCTGCCAAAAAATGGAGATGGACAAATTTGCTGGCAATACCATCTGTATGATATTATGAAGAATGTTATCTCTTAAATCTGGACACTCTCTGACTGTGCAAAGAAGACAAAAGTTCTCGCTTTTAAGAAAAAAACACCATTGAAAAGTTGCAAGGCAGATGTGATGTTTCCCCCATGTTACTGTAAAGAGAGGAGCAGACACAGAAGGCAAAGAGGAGTGACAAGAGCTGGATTCTATTCCTATTTTAATAATCAGTCTGGTTGTACTAAGAGTAAATTAGTTTGGGAATGTGATCAATGTAAGGTCAGTGTAAGTAGTAGTTACTACCATGATGAAATATATGCTTTTGTCGATAATTTTTTTTAATGTACATTCTTTCCTCAAAATCATAAGAATGTAAAATATTTAAGTGTCTAATTCTGTAAAACTTTGACAACAGAAAAACAGAAATGAACACATCTGAAAAATTGTCAGCTACATTTAGGCATTATTCTTTGTTATTAAAACAGTCTTTTTAAAATGTATAGGAACCACAAGGATCTAGTGCTTGCTTCTTTTACAAAACCAGTATTAATATTAATCCAGCTTGCATTAACAGCTTCTCCCCAAGGAAAGAGAGACAGATGAAATACAACTGTTCTCCAGAACTGGATTTATTGAGATGTCATTGAAAAACAGTGTCTTTTCATGTAATTTTCAGTATGTCATTATTTTCAATTTTACTTTCAAAATTATTATTAATGTTATCCCTATTATTCCATTTTACTGTAATATGAGTAATTCTAAAATAGAAATATTAAAAATATATATTTTTTAAATCTGCAGTTTGAATGTTTGCTTCTCTCTTGACTAACAAAGCAATCATGAGCAAACAG
Source organism: Phasianus colchicus (assembly GCF_987193195.1). Lineage (NCBI taxonomy): Eukaryota > Metazoa > Chordata > Aves > Galliformes > Phasianidae > Phasianus > Phasianus colchicus. The sequence goes on from NC_143436.1 coordinate 13,849,839, forward strand.
GTGATTAAAATGCAAGTAGTTACATAGCAGAAACTGAGGGCAAATTTGCCCAGGAAAGGGGAGGCATTATTTATCCCATTTCTAGAGATACTAACAGATGCTGCCCCAGCTCTGAGCACAGCCACCCTTGCAGTATGTGACACTGTAAATCTTCACAACCTCTCATCTTCCAAATAAAAAGTTGTACAAAATGACTTCAGACCTTATGAATGAGCCTAGACCATAGTCATTTTAAAATAAGAATGCTCAGGTTTTGAATTAATCATGAAAACAGGTAAGAAAACATGCAGAATGATTACCTTAAAGAAGCTTGTATTAATAAACTACTGCATGAAAGCAAGATGCTGCCTTTCTCTTAAAGCGAGTAGATCACATTAAATCCAATGCTCTGTTGTGGTTTACTGCCTAAATCAAACTAAATCCAGTTAGATTTAACTAGTCAGCTAGTTAGCTAAATTTAACTGTCTAAGACTTACTGTCATACTTTCAATATTAAGGTATATGCATGTGCAGATTACTCTATTTTTAATTTCCACGTTTATAGAATTGTGTGTGAGGAACTAAGTATTTTCTTCTTTTTGCAATGATTTTACTCTTTTTCATAGGCTTCTGCTGAAATTCACAGATTTTTAAAACTTTTGAAAAATGCTGAGGTAAAGACAACCTTCATGGATATCATTTTAGATGATATATTTGAAGCTCTGACAATTTTTGACTTAGTGGAAACTATAAGCAGTAAAACAGCTTCTGTTGTACGCCCCAACTATTTCCATACATTGCATAATCTGAAACATTAATTTATTTTGCCTACACTTTATATGCTTTTGCCCTAAGGGTAATAAAATTGACTTAAAGTTGAATCTAGACACCAACGCTGATAGGAGATGATTTTGACTGGCATAGTGTAATAAAGCTGAGCAGCTCCTGCCTTCATTAGTTTTACCTAAACCAAAACTATGTTTCCCAATTGCTTTCCTACATATTCTGGAGGATTCATAACGTAGCCAGGACTTGACTAGCACTGACCACCTATAGCACGCCCACCTGAGGTGAAGAAGGCTTCTTTTCCTGGAAGTCTCATTAAGTTCATTTTCAATGCTTTCAATGCCATTATTAGTTAATATTTTATGCACCTTATGTTTTAAAATATCATAGAGGTAAAGTACTAGGAATATTTAAGGAGGAATGTTATGAAGGTACTTCGTGACAGGTATTTGCAACCAGGTACTGGTGTATTTGTATCCAGGCTGACAATGGCAGGCAAAATTAATTCAAGACTCACTACAGCTTTGCCTTCGACTGTGTCAGATCTGCATAAATCCGAGTCACATGGCTGTTGGTCTCTAAGATTTGTTAACAGCACTGTTTAGAAGCTGGTGTTTTGCTGAGATAAAACTGGGTGCCATCTGCAAGGGAAGCAATATTTTGCCTCTTTATAAACTGTGACGTCCTCTGCCTCTTGACAACCTCTTGATAGTTCCTGCAAGTGCTTCAGTGGATAAGCAGATGAGATATCTAATGCTGGCTTTAAGAAGAATGAGTCTAATGTGCAACTGTGCAAGAAAAACTCACATGAAAATTTGTAGAAGGGTTTGATTATGTCCTAACTGTAGTCTGAATGGGAGCTTAGAAGAATCCTGTTTATCTAATACCAGAAGATTGCTTTTATTCATTTTGTTAATGTGTTGAATAATGATTAATGTTTGCTAAGGATTATGATTTGCTGATATCGCTTGAATTAAGCCAGACAGAACAGGATAATATAGTGGTCGAATTTGGCTGCCTTGCTAATAGTCTTTTTCCAAATTAATGAACCATACAGTCTGGTATAATGAGCACTCAATGGAAACTGTGGTGGCTTTTTTTTTAGGTATATGTATATGTTGGCCTCTAATCAAGAGCCAGATGATTTCAACCATGTTAAAAAAATGAATATTTTGTCCTGATTATACTGGAAACTCTGATACAAAACCGTGCAACTCACTATTCATGTCATACTGCCTCTGAAAATTGTCTCAAGAGGTCACAAGAATATTTTTATTTTTCCTTGAAACCACAATCTTGAACTTAGTTTCAAGTGTGATTTTTAATTATGATACATTTCTGATCTTTAGTGTCTTTGATTATAGAATCAAGCTTACAAATAAATCTTTTAATGGTAAAAAAAATCTTAAAAACTGGAAGAACAACTGGGTTCTATGTTTTAATTTTAGTCTACTTCTTACTTGAAAATAACTAAATAGTGTTATTGCTGACTACTTGTTTCTCTCTTACAAGAAGATTTTGGCTCTCTGTGCCACTGTGTATGTTTTGACAGACAATCCAGAATAAACAAGTGAACAGAGCAAACTATAATGTCATTGGTGTTTGCCCTTGGTAAAAATCAGAGTTACTCTAACTTCTGTGAAAATTACGCGTCTTGAGATGCAATGTTCTTTTCAGAATTCAGAGAACAGCTAACTTTATTCCTCTGACAGCTTTGGGCTGTTGTCTAAATTAATGAACATGCTTTTAGCCTCCATCATAAAATCACGTAAGACTGGAAGAGCAATTAGTAAATTGGAAGAGAAATTAATAAATATGTTTAAAATTAGTAAATACATTCTCAATTAGTAAATGCATTAATCAGAAAGACTTTGGAACTGAAGTCCTAAAGATTAAATAAAGGTCAAAGCCCCACTGGGGCCATTATCAGGCTGCACCCAGCCAAAAGGCAGCCTTGCTCAGAGCAGGGAACCTCCCACTGCCTCTTTCCACCCACGTCCTGCCAGGGTTATCAATAGCAGTGAATGTACTTTTCGTGAAGTAATCCAGCTATTAAGTATGAGAAGTCTGAGGAAATACTTCTCCGCCTCAATTTCCTCTTGGTCTATTTATGTTCAGAGATACGATGCGCTTCCTGTGCTCACAAAAATTTGTTTTCTTCTAATGAACAAGATAGACCACAGTTCATATTGCTTTTTGTGCTGAGAACATTAAAAGAAAAATAAGCTGTATTTCCTTTCTACCAATTTGCAGTTTATTCTGATGTTCTACAATCTAGCATAACTTTCTGAGCTACAGCCAGCAGGTTTATGATTGTGTTATGTGTATGTTGTCAAATAAATAATTAAATGATGCTTCTAAATTTAACCACATTCTTAAATGCACTATTATTGTTTAGATTTCCTTGCTGAAGGCAAAGTGAGTAAACCTGTTAAGATCTGAATGTAATGGACACCAATTAATTACAGCTACTGAAACAATAATGTCATTAACTCCCCAGAAAGACTCTTACCATGGTCCTCATGTCTGACCAAGTAGTAAGCCCTATAGTAAGTAAGCATTTTCTACTCATATTCCCTTATTGCATTTTTCAATATTAGTGCCATTAAATGCTTAATGTCAGATTATGGAGAGGTCCCCTGAAAGGATGACCTTTTAATGAAGGAGGGCAAAATTTAAATTATACCATTTCAATCTTAAAGTAGTTATTAACTGGTAAATTAACATGTGTTGATAAGAAGAAGAGACCTATTGCTTAACTCTCTGTTAGCAGTCTGAGCAAAGGTCAGTTACTGTAACTATAACACCACAAGGATGTGAAAATGCCACAGGAGGGTATGTAGCATTTTGTTTAGATACCATAGTAGTTCATTTCAGAGGGGCTGTACCAAAAGCACACAATGGACCCAGAACTGCTGTGTGAAAAGTGGCAACTTGAATATAAAGACTTGAAAGTAGTCTTCTTTCCTGCTTTAATGAAATTCCCTTTCACCAGGAAAATTTGGAAAATATTTCTTTCTCAAGCCAAGTCTGGAGTTAAGGTGTGGTTCATTTCTGAAAGCCTAGAAAACAGATTGCCTGTTGTTAACTTTATATGTAGGTGGGTTATAACTGGTTGGGTGAAAGTTTTTTTTTTTTTTTTTTTTTTTTTTTCTGCAGTGCCTGATGGGTTTTCTACATTTTTATCTGCTTTTGCTTTCAGTGATGCCCCTGCTCCCTTTCCCACAAGAAGACCCAGGGGCATTTTGCTGATACGGGGGCTTCCATTCTCCTTCCCCCCAGGAACTGCAGATGCTTTGTTTTGGAAGTTAATTCAAAAATGGACAATTTTCATCATACAACACTGCTATCCTAATACAATGCTATGAGCAGGATTAAGATGAAAGTCAGCCTGTAATCCGGCATTTATTATTTTCAGCAACCAATTTGGTAATGGCCCACATTTGATCGTGTGGAACTGGCTCTGGCACTTGCCCTGGGTCAGAGCCGAGGACCCAACTCCCTTATCTGTGCTGCTTTTCACTGCACAATAAATCTGTAGTGCTCACAGTTTAATTCATAGCAGTGGCAGAAAAACTGTGGTACAGAAGTAATAAAAACAATATTTCATTGTAACCTTGAACTGGCCAAAACAACACAAATCATTTCACCACGAGGCCATTAAAATGTCTTTCCAATATGGCATTAACTTTAAGCCCTTTTTTTGACCTAGGCATTATCAAGGCAGCCTTTCTTGTATAACTCAGCAAAATCAATAAACACCACCTCACATCTCCTCTCATGCTATGTGATGTGTGCTAGATGATGTTACTTATCTGTCTTCCTCTTTCACATTAGAGGTAATTTATAACCAGTGTATCTACACAAAGGACTTCTCTGACAGAAAGGTGAAAGCTACTGGGTTTCATGTCAGGTAACAGAAAATGACAAATCGAGAAGCAAATAAAAAATCTTAATGTTCTTTTACCAAGTGGAAGATAGGCAATGAAGCAAGCAGAAGAAATACATATGGCAAATTACACTGATTTTTGCATTTAATTCTATCAAATTTCCAAGCTTTTTCCAAATGGCTAGGAAATAAATAAGGATAAAACAACCTGGGTGTTGAGATGTGATATGTTATTACTGTTAAGAAAGGACTGAATCTGAATGTAACAACAACTGAGCTTCATTTTATAATTTTGAATTTCTCACAGAATTGGTACTTCAAGTTACCTAGATTAAAAGCTGTTTTTATGCACTATTTAAATTCACCTCAGGCAGGGTCCTAACACATTTTTATTAGTCAGTTACCTGGTATGAAATCCTTCAAAAACTACATACCAGCCCAGGAGTGCCCTTTGTTTGCTTAACACAAGATAATCTCTCTGTCCTGTGGCCACCATCTCCCTTCCTCCACTGTGTGCCTCAGGAATTCTCCTTCAGTGTTTGTACCACAGTCAACATGACCTTATAAATGCACCAGCCACACAAATCTGGTGTTTCTTGGAAGCTGTCGGAGAAGGAGAAAGCTGGGTGCTAAGGGAAGTCATTACAGGTGACTAAAATGAAGAAGGTGGCTCAACATGGCCAAAACATGTGACCTCACAAATTGTGTGTTCAGTGAGGTAGTGAGAGATTTTACTGATCAAATACTCTTCCACGTAGTCCTCAGAAGGGGCTTATTTTTCACTTTAGTATTTCTCTAGAGACACACGAGTGAATTTTCATAGCAATTCTGAGAAGAAATTTCTATGTATGTCTGGTTCAGCTGAGGTACAGTGCTACCTCATAAAATGGCTACTACAGCATTTGTCAGTCACTGGATAGTTTTTGCTAATTGTAAACTAAGCAAACATGAAAATTAAGATAAAGTAGTCAGCAAATATTCCTACCAGCCAAAGCTGTGGCAGATTCAACAAAACGTGTTTGGATGTATGAATTTCTATTGGGTTGTCTGAATCCAAGCAGAAGACAAATAGATGATGTAAAAGCAGTACTGTCACTGAAACAGCTGCCACTAGAAATGAACTAAAATATAATAAAAATGTAAATGACAAGTCTTTGGATTATAGCACGGAGTCAAATGAGTTCATCATTGAACAACTGCTGAGCCAAGCAGTACAGGGATGTTTCAACACTGGTGAGGCCCCACCTTGAGTTCTGTGTTCAGTTCTGGGCAGCTCAATACAGAAAGGACAGTGAAGTGCTGGAGCAGGTCCAGAGAATGGCAACAAGGCTTGTGAAGGGCTTGGAAAATATGTCTTACAAGGAGAGACTGAAGGAACTGGGGCTGTTTAGTCTGAGGAAGAGAAGGCTGAGGGGAGAGCTTATTGCTCTCTTCCAGTATATGAAAGGTGCTTACAGCGAGAGCAGGGTTGATCTCTTCTCACTGGTGACAGGATGAAGGGAAATGGCCTCAAGTTGCACCAGGGGAAGTTTAGGTTGGATATCAGGAAGAACTTCTTTACAGAAAGGGTTATTGAGCACTGGAACAGGCTCTCTAGGGAGGTGATTGAGTCACCATTCCTGAACGTGTTTAGAAACCATCTGGATGTGGTGCTCAGGGGCATGGTATAGTGGTGGGTTGTTAGAGTTAGGGTAGTATGGTTAGGTTTAGGTGGGACGTGATGATCTTTAAGGTCTTTTCCAACCTGAGCAAGTCTATGATTCTATGATTCTGGAGGGAAGGAGAAGGAATTGCCTTCCTGCAGATGTCCTGCAGAGCCCTGCAGACACTACTCCAGGAGAGCACACAGCAAAACTATTTTCTCCATGGACATACCTGGGGGTCACTGAGTCAGCTGCACTATTTATGTCTATATTCTTGTAAAGTAATTAGTATCCATTATGATCTTCTCTTTGCTGGAGCATAAAAGCTTGGCAGTCGTTACTAATCTAAAGGCACATTCATCAATTCTGTTTTAAAAACTACTACTACAACTACTATTACTATTGTAGTTTGAATATATATCAGAGCAAAAAAGAAGTATTTCCCTTATCTACAGGATCAATTACTTGTAGTTTAATTCTCTAGGATTCAGACTGGTAACAAACTGACACTTCAAAAATGAAGAAACCTAAGCCTGAAGAAAAATGCACTATTTCAGTGAAGGTGTTGAAAACGATCTGTACTTTGTCTTCAACAAACATCAGTGAGATCCTTAGTACGTAGATTTACAGAGTAAATCAACTCTGGTGTTGACCCTAGGGACCTTGGTGGTTCAAAAAGAGTAATAGATGTTGCTGTGTTAATGATTCACTAACCTGCTGTCTAAGGCAAGGCAGGGCATGACATGAAAACCCTTTTGGAACCATTTTGTCAAAGATCTGCATCCAAATCAATGACCCTTACTCATATACTAATCAAAAACAATCAATAGCATATTTTAAATTGTTTTCTCTATTGCACTTGTGAAAGACTGCAAAATGAGCAAGCATTAGAAATAGACTGTAAATATTCTAGACCACATAGAAGTTCTTGATATGTGCATTACACAGGGACCTTTCCTCTTAAAAAGAAATGATGCTATAAATATAAAGGTCAAAACAGGCTCAACACACAATTACTCTTCAGTTAAGTAGTGTTCATAGTCTGATGGATTTATAAAGCTCAAGACTTTTAAAGGAAGACAGTGGTGACTGCTCTGCCAGGAAATAAAATTGAAAGAGTGAAATACCTTTCACTTTTGAGCATCTTTGGAGAAATGATTAGCTCTGTTACTTGTTTTTGTGATTAAATGATGAGTTTGTCAATGAAATATTTATGCATGTAAAAGCAGAAAGTGTGACATTTTATTTTCATTTAGGAAATAAATAAACAAAAAAATAGGGAGTATCACAGAATTGTTGGGTTTGGTTGGAAGAGACTTCCGCAGATCATCTAGTCCAACTCCTGCTAAAGCAGGTTCCCTACAGTAGACTTTGGAGGAAAGTGTCCAGGAGGATTTTGAATGTCCCCATAGATGGAGACCCCACAACCTCTCTGGGCAGCCTGTTCCAATGGAACTTCCTGTTTCTACAGAGAACTATTAAGATATTAAAAGAGATTAACAATTTGTATATATTGCTAGAAAATAAAGGGGGAACAGTTAATGACATGCTTTAGTAATGACTGAGGATCTTTTGATAACCATAAAAGTTGATGAACCATAAAAATTGAAAAGAATTTTAAGATATGATCCTTCCTTACAAACATTTTGCATTTATTTAGTCTATGACACTGTCAAATTCACCCTGCTTGTAGAGGAGTGTTTAAGAGTTTTCATGAACAAATCTGAAGAAAGAGTGCTTTCCTTATCAATTATTCCTATTTTCCAATATTTTTTCAGTAGTCAAAAATGACCCATCAATACTAGAGCATGAAGAAGGAGCTATGGAACAAATTTTTTTCAGGGAAATTGAACATTCTCCAGAAACAGTTTTCATGTTGAGACACACATGGGTACAAGGAGCAGCTGCATGGGAGGACATGCTAAGTGTTGGTACTCATCAGCTTCAGCTCGGTGTTTGACACATGCACTGCAGAAGAAGGAGGACTGCAAATAGTCTGACAATGCTGAACACCCACGCAGAGTATGCACAGCCCACATGCATCACAGACGTGGGAGCATATGCTTGAAGAGGATGCCCAAGGAACAGTGCCACTTGCACACCTGACACCTTGGCACTGCTCCTTTAAAGCCTTTTCTATTCCCTTTACAGGATTCCATGAGTAACTTTCCTCCCACCTCTACCTCAGTTATTAATCTCTCATTACTGTCTAGTCACCTTCAATCACATGGGCCTGCATGAATGACAGCTTACGTTCATCCCAGGAGAAATCTAGGGGCTTAGCTAAGGGGAAAAACCTGAGCTTTGGAGTGAGTAATAGAGAATTTCCGGCTAACAACTGAGGCTAACGTCTGTGTAATATTCTGCAATCCTGAGTTCATGGAATCATAGAATCATAGAATCACAAGGATCTCCTCATCCAGATGCCTGTTGAACACTGCCAGGGACGGTGACTCTACCACCTCCCTGGGCAGCCATTCCAGTGGCTGACCACTCTCTGAGAGAAAAAGTTCTTCCTCATGTTTAACCTAAACTTCCTCTGGTACAACTTGAGGCCATTTCCTCCGGTCCTGTTTGTTTGTTGCCTGGGAGAAGAGGCGAAACCCCTCTTCACCACAACCTCCCTTCAGGAAGTTGTAGAGTGCAGTGAGGTCTCCCCTGAGCCTCCTCTTCTCCAGACTAAACAATCCCAGCTCCCTCAGCCACTCCTCATAGGACTTGTGCTCCAGACTCTTCACTAGTTTCGTTGCCCTTCTCTGGACACGCTCCAGGGCCTCAATGTCTTTCCTGTAGTGAGGGGCCCAAAACTGAACACAGTACTTGAGGTGCGGCCTCACCAGTGCTGAGTACAGGGGGATGATCACCTCCCTGCTCCTGCTGGCCACGCTATTTCTAATGCAGGCCAGGATGGCGTTGGCACTCCTGGGCACCTGGACACACTGTCGGCTCATGTTCAGCTGAGCATCAACCAACACCCCCAGGTCCCTTTCCTCTTCACAATCATCCAGCCACTCGTCCCCAAGCCTATAGCGCTGCATGGGGTTGTTGTGGCCAAAGTGCAGGACCCAGCACTTGGCCTTGTTGAACCTCATCCCATTCACCTCAGCCCTTCTGCACACTTTGGCCTACAGCGCATGAATGTAAGCACTGCCCCAGCCCTGGACCACAAGGCAATGCCACTGGAGTGACTCCGAGTGAGTGCAGAATGGCAGAGACACTGTTCTTGCTCAGAAAAGCTACTGTGCATTAATGCCATCCTGTGTGCTGAACACAGCTTACTAACTACCTTTCCATGCTAATTAAGGCTTTATCCTCAGTGCTCCTTTTGAACTTTATTGCCCTTCAGAGTACAAGACTACCAGATGCATAGCACATTAAGAAAACTACACAGAATATCAACTAATGAAAAATTCACTAGGATCTTATCCATTCTGACCATACAGGGATTCGTGATGTAATCAAAGCCAATTTTTTTGCTTCATTTTCCAATCTTCACCTACTTATATAGCTGCAAATGCAGAATTCCATTTGATAATTAGTGATGACAGAAATCAAAGGATATGCACTTTCATGTGGCCACAGCTAGGTGAGAAATCTAATATAAAGGCAATCCCAAAGGATTTCAGCTTAAGGTATTCAGTAGCAGATAGAAAGTGTTGAACCTTCTTTAAGAAAAGGTAATTCTCTTGGATGAATCTCTAAATAGGGTTATGATTAATCTGGACATTTGGGAATAAGATGGAAACTGGCAAATGCCTCGTTCAGCCTTATGATTGTAAAGCCAAGTACTGCTGAGCACAGCAGAAGTCTCCCGGCTCACACTGGTTTTTATCAGTTACAAAACCAATCTGTGCTATAATTCAAGCCCTACATAGGCATGCGGGTAATGTGATACATTTTGAACTTAGGCTGAAATTTTATTTACTCAGATACATATCACCCCTATTCTGCTCTATTACATGGGGGATTTTACAAGTTTCTACTGGTACAGTTCAGGATATTGTTACCATATATGATATTTCCTACTCGGCCATTCTTTGACCTTTTTTTAATTTGACCTTCCCAGATGATAGGACCAAAGACTACTAGTGAAATTCTGGGTAAGGGAAATGCAATCTTCTGTATGCCACCTGTAGCAGGACCCAACTGCCAAGCTGGAACAGCAAATATTCACTGACTATGAATGGTACAGCCACAGGTGGGAGAATGAGACAGAAATGTGTGGCTTTAAAAACCCCAGGAATGCTTCTGTGGGTGAATGGCATGTCCTAACAAAGCAAGTGAACTGCTGCCCTTCCACTGGTTGCATGAAGCTACAGGGCAGCTCCAGGCTGTTTTTTTGCTAGAAGTGCTGAATTTTTGTGCAGTAATTCAGCTTAAGAATGGACATATTTTTCTTGCTTTTTAAAAATGGTAATTCTATATAAAAGCACATATACCAATCATTAGCACTAATAACACTGCTGCGAACTGCACGGTGACAATAATGTTGCCCTCAAATAGTCAAATGAATGACTTCAGGTAGAAACAAATGTAACTGATGTATTTCTGAGCCTTCTAGGATACTGATTTCAGATCCATTATAAAAAAGAAGCAGCCTGCCAAACTGCCTGATAGCTCTTCTTTCCAACTGAGATTTCTAGACTTTAATCACACCTTTGCTGAGATACTTCTAGTGATTTACTTTTTTAAAAATAGGTATATAATTTGGAAATATATATCCAGGAGTCCACAGAGGAAGCAGCTATATTTCTTGCTTGCTTTTTTATTGAACTATTTGTGTCATAAAAACATTTTTCCTTCATACATTGAACACTGAGATTTAAGTTAAGGAATTAAGTGTTTTCCAAGTTTGCCCTCAGCTGAAGCCACAGCTTCTGCAATAAGCCCAAACCACACATTGCAATAACTTACGGCAGGCATTCTAGGTGGTAGAGCATGCCACCACCCTGTAAATAATCAGAATCAGACAGCATCTACTTTTGTTCTGTCCTGCTACCTATTCTGTTTGTATAGATGTGTTATAAACAGCTTTCTCCAACCATTACCCGAAAGACATCGAGGGTTTAAAATATTAAAGAAGAAAAATCCACTGTTGCTAGTTCTATTTTAGAAACAGCAATCACGCATTAGAGAAAGAACAAGTGACTGTAACATTTGCCACTGAGTTATAAAATAGATGTGATAAAGGTTACTCCATGACTACACTTCCCATCATCAGAGTATCCACTGGAATTGCTCCTTTTCAAAGTTTATATTGGATTATCAAGAGATGAATAAATGTGCTGTAGTTTTTACAAAATGATTTTAATCTCTCCTGTCAAGTGCCACACCAGACAAAACAGTGAAGATGAAACTGAGGGTCATTTTCCATTGCAACAATGACTTTTTACGCTTTCTCAGGTGAAAGACTGAGCTAAACTTACCAAGGGAAAACTGAAGGATGGATGCAGTAGTTGTGTTAAGGCCATTGGTGGTCTACAGGAAGAAAAGCAAACAGCAGAGAGATTATGTTAGGTCAGCAAAACAGTACATTCATCACTTGTTTTTCTTTGAAAGCATGGAAGGTCTCTGGATACCTAGATCTCCAGTGAATAAAACTATTAATTTCCTATCCTTTCAGTTAAGTGATTGTGGACACTGCTGTTATGTCATTTTGATTATTGATATCTCATCATATGTCATAGCTGTTTTCCTTCTTTTTTTCTGTTTTTTTTTTTTACTGTATTGATGTCTGCCAAATGATGTGAAATGCTGGCACTTGATCAGTGTTAGGAGATGCAAAAATGAAACAACCCTGTCATCTATGGCCAGCTTGGATAAACATGTGCATATGTAATTCTTTTAATTTACTTTTCAGCACAGAACAAGAAACAAAAATGATCAAAAATAAATAATGAAAATAACATTAAATACAAATAAAATAATAAAATGAAATATTTAGAGGAAATAATATAATCTTAGTCTTCATCAGTAAAGCAAACAAAAACTTGGTGATACAGCATAATATATACCATGAAATTTTGTAGCAGCATCTATCCATCCAACCAAGACCTACAGACAGACAAAAAACTTCAAGTAGGTCACTCTGTATTCAGGACACTGCCCACCTGTGTTGCTTTTCTTTCTCCCTGTTCAATACCCTCATATTTCAGTAGTTCAAATTAGGACAGTTTTATAAGATAAAAAGCATTACAGTATTTTGAAGAAGATAGAACCACTATATTATTTCAAAATTATTTTAAATACACTTTGAAAGTTAAGCTTAACACTACTGCTACGTAAGAAACAAGCCAGAAGCACTACTATAAAGACACTGCCTGATCTAGTTATTTTGTCAAGGAGCTGAAAAATCATAGCAACTATTTCGCAAAGAGAAAGAGCTACTGGATCATCATCCCAAAAAGAAAAGACTCAAAGTTTACTTCATTCCCATTTGCAAAAGACCCAGCAGAGATATGATTTATAACTATAAGCAGACATTGTAGGCTAGAGTGAAAAAGGAAAAATGTACAAAATGAAAGACCACATCAGCAAGAAACAAAAGAAAAAAGGAAAAAAAGACACAAACTGATCAGACAGTAAGTTTATGCAATCTTAAAAATGTCATTTAATTAGAAGAAGAGTGACAGCAAATGCCCTAAGTAAATTCATCTGATATTTATTGCCAGTGGTGCCTGCAGCTTGGAGCTGAAGACCTTGGAGTTGTCCTCCTGTGTCAGAACCCATAGACCAAAACTTCATGTTATTTCCCATTAGAGTAGCGATGGACTCTTCCATTAGGAAATCTGTGGTCCTCACTCATTCAGATCATGTGGATATGGCTAAAGAGAAGCCAAACTTCAGAGCAAACTCAACCCCAGAAGCAAGGTCTGGGGCTAGCAGAGCTCTATACTTTGGCCGCCAGTGCTGAGCAGGGGATCTGCATGAAGGTGGCTACAAGTAGAGCACCTGGAGGACTTGAATACTCTGAGTGATGGAGAGGAAATTGAATAAAAGATAAGATCAGAAACAATAATAATAAAATTGTTGAACTGCAAAATACAGATAAAAAATGGAGCTCATGGACAAACTGTCATTTTCTTAAAAAAACAGCACTCAATTAAAGAGTAGACCCAATTACTTGGAAGATCCTACTATGGCATTATTACAAAGACAATGTTGTCAGCATTTCTGAATGGCAAAAAGCACATTTTCTGTATAATTTCCCCAAGTCACACAGCAAAAGCACAGATTCTTCCATTCTCAGGTATTCCTGTTCACTTTAATTATCTACTGTGTAGATTTATATGAAAACTGGAGAGAGATCTCTCATGTCTGAACTCCCTTATTTCCCTGCACATCGCTGCATGACAATGAACAAAAGGTGATCCAAAATGCAGATGTTTTCTGTTACTTAGGACTCCAGTGACGCAGAACTAATGCTATCTCTCAGCTCCCTGTTTCTGTCCTTCTGTCTTTGGTTACTTTCAGAAAAATATCCATATCTTTGCCAATGTATAATCAGAATTTGTATGTATATTCACATCTATATGATTAACAAATTCCTGGGTGACAGGACAGCTTTCACCATTCCCTTCCATGTATTAACATCAGTATTTAGATGGTAAGAGGTAGATCAGCTTGAGTAGCTCACTTCAGTCAAGCTAATGGTCTTCTTCCTTTGCAAGTTAGTTTTAACCTGGACTCATTTACAAATAACATATTTTACTATGCAGCCCACCAGTGCTTGTGTGGATAGCATCTCTGCCTCCAGGCAATGGTGCAGAAGAGCAAAAGAGATTCAGATTGTCCAGTGCTGGTTTGCACCAAGTTAAGATATTTGTGAAATTATAATAGACGGACACCTGGTCCTGGGTCCCAGTGGGTGTAGGTGAGCATGGGGCATGACTTTACTATCCAAGCAGCTTTTCAGTGAATGACGAAGAACATCAGAGAGATTTTTGTTTTCCTTCCTCCACAATGAGAAGAAAAGGGTCCATGAAATGGCTTGTTTTGGCATGAGTTTTTGATGTCTTTTTTTTTTCTACATACACACTTAATACAGAGGAAATTTTCTTACAAGTGTTAACAAATGGGATCTTTACTGAAATGCAGTAAAGATTAGCTGATAATAAGGCTACAAGTGCCTTAGGAGGATGAATGAAAATTTAAGTAATTAATCACAGCTAGTAATGATCTGTGAACAGATTTGGTGGGAAGATTCTCAACCATCACAATAATCTCAAATAGCAATTTTCAAAACTATTTGAAAATTTGCCATTATCTATAGATTATATTTGCAGAAAATACAATTTTTCTCTCCTTGGAATATTTCTAAAAGACAACTATATTATTTATATCAGCCCTTTTAAAATTGCAATCGTCCCAATTTATGTTCATTCTGTCAGGATTGATTCAATACTACGTATCGCATTTATCATGCCAAGTAATAAAGTGCTTTCTGACTTGAGTTATGAGTACCTATTATATTAGCTTACTTTCAATTAATTATGTTATGTCGTGCAAGTTCTAATTTCAAAATGAAACCCTTTATCAATGTTCAGGAGCTCATATTACCAAGAAATTAAATGTTATCATTTATCACAAAAGGCATTCAGAAAAAAAATAAAAGAGAATATGTTGAGAGTTGTTCAGGTAATGTTTTAGAAAACAAGAAACAAAATAACAACATTTGATCTTCCAAAAACATTTTGAAAAGTCTTGTAATGGACTGCTAAGTTCAGATACTGCAGAAAGGAAAGCCTACTTTTTTCTGAGCAGGCAGGGAGTCTTTAGTAGCTATTTTTCTCTGCAACATCCCTCACACTAAATATCTTTCCAGGATTTTACCAGTGGTAAATTCTCACCAACAGATGCAGACAGTTGGTATTAAACAACCTCTCCCTGCAGCAGCAGGCAGCTACAGGCAGTAAGGAGCGGAGACAGAGGTCAAGGCAGAAAACCAGTAGCTGTCACAGTTGTTGATACAATACATTTTGCAAATTCAACTCCACTTAGTATTTTAAAGCAATAATGTGGAAAAAGGAGCCATGAACAGAAACAGATTTCAAGAGCAATTTCAAGAATCGACTCAAAAAATAGGTAAAGATTGGAGAAGTAAAAAAGGTTTTAAAAATTTTGACAGGAAGAAATAAATTGTTTAGATGCTGAAAGATGGTTGCACATGAATATCAAGTCATTTCAAAGAAAATTAGGATTAAAATATGTGTCCATACTGGAAAATGAACCCAGGTCAGACCTGTGGTATGAGCAGTGTCTTGTGCTCACCCCAAATATTAAACCCTTCATAAGGATTTGATTTTTCGGCAACATTGCCATAATATTTATACTTCCATTATTAGGCTTAGAGCTGTTTATAAGCATGATTATTTTTTCATCTGATTATTTAATCACACTGCTTAGGCTTCATAAAACATTTTTTCCCAAGTTTCTGATGCTATGACTGTGCCATTTTGCCATGTGGCAGTACAAGAGATACAGTCCAATAGTGGACTTCTAAGTCAATTTGCGATTCTGAAGGTAGGCTGAATTACATAGCAGCAGGAAGAAGACATCTAATTAACAACATTTTAAACTACTTGGGACCCTTGATTTGCTAAATGCAAGTAAGTTATTTTTCAAGAAGTGTTACCTACATGCAATACTGGAATTTAAAATGAGTAAAAAAATGTGGAAAAAACATCCTAGTGGTGTGACTTCATTTCTGTACAAGACATAAAACAATGCATCTCTTCTCAAGGCAGTTAATGAAGCTTAGCGTGTTCAGAAAGGACTCAAAGTAGCAGAGAGGCAATTTAGCAGCACTGTCAGGATTTCCCTGCTGGAGTTGGCTATGGAGGGAATGACTGAAACTCTCCTTTACCCATAAAATAAATGAATTGCTTTTAAATCTGTTTATGCCTGTGAGTCACCAGCAACATCTACATTGCATTTGTGCAATTCTGATCTCACTTAAAGATGTAAAATTAATCCCATTAAAGGAATTGTTAGTGTCTCAAACAGGGAGAAGATTCTTGGCCAAAACCACTTCTGTTTTATGGCACTCTTCCATCTATCCTCTTCAAATAGCTCTCATTAGCCTCTCCCTCCACTCAGAATACTACCGAAAACATGCAAATTAATTTTGAATTATACAGGCTTTGAGTTGCTCTTGTAATTTTTCAGTTCTTTCAAAAACTCCCATTTTATCTACATCACTGCAGCTAACTGCTGGTGTCAGCTGCAGCGTGTGGGCATTGGTTATATATCTTTCAATTAATTTCCCCCACCCAGATGATCCCAAGATAATGCAAGTTGCACCATGTTGTTTCTTTCAGCAATTTTATGGCCAAACTACACCCCAATGAAATTAATTCTGTCACCTTCATCATGACTCAATTTGCTACATACACTTTCCTTAGACTGGCAGGTGCTTGCTCTAGGCTGCATTTAAATCTGTAGAATGCCTTGTTTGCAAGTGATGCTTTACAACCAAACTAACATTTGTCAACAGCAACAAGAAAAAAAAAAAAAAAGGGATGGAGCTAATAGAATAGAATATAAGAAGAAAAAAGAACCTTGTCTTTATTTCATTGTCAGAAATAAAAAGACGATGACAACAATTTGATAACAAAGCTCTGTTACATCACCTTGCACAGAATCACAGAATGGCCTGGGTTAGAAGGGATCTCAAGGGTCATGAATCTCCAAGCCCCTTACCACAGGCAGGGCCACCAACTTCCACGTTTACTACTAGACCAGGCTGCCCAGGGCCCCATCCAACCTGGCCTTGAACACCTCCAGGGACAGGGCATCCACAACCTCTCTGTCTTTACAGATATTTTAAATAATGAATATACACTGGATCAAGAGATTTTCCCTTGCAAAAGATTGCAACAATTTTTGGTTATCAGTCATCCATTATTTTGGATGTTCCTGTGGTGTTCTTCCATGGCATTATCACCCTTGCTAAGGAGACCGTCTGCTGAGCACTAAACCTGCAAAGCACTCACCAGCTCTCGGGGACCATATGGCTCACAGAAAGTGATGGCACTGCCGTGCATAATCACACCACACTGCTCTCCGATCTCACAGTTGCTGCATTCAGACCTGCAGGAAGAACAGAACATGTTCAAAATGGAAACGAGAAACCACATGCTGGATACGGCATCAGGCACGAAGACTGTAAAATAAGACTCTTATATTTTGGCACTCAAATCACACTGTTTCGCTAACACGAGGTCAAGTACCTCTAAGTCCAGGGTGCTAAATCTCCCTCTTGATAAAAGACCCTGTGGATAGGTAGATAGGTACTTGCTCTTGACTGCAAAACATGGGTAGGATCAGATCAGAGAAACAAACCAGTGCAACTGAGTGATTTTATGATGCCACTTCAAATCACAGGGACAGTAAGTAATTCAGAGGTGTCCTAGTTTGCAAAATTTGCAACACCACTTTCCTGCTTTCCTGCATCACTTTTGCATGGGTTTGGCTTTACCACCTTTCTCTCGGGGACAGAAATCTCATTCATGGAAATGAACAGAATAAAACACTCTGATCTGGAGAGAAAACCAGCCTTAGTATGCGTTCAGTCCTCTACTGCCCTCATGCAGCATGGGTGGAGACCAAGGCCTAGCACAGAGCTTGGCCTTCAGGCAGCTCACTGAGTTCCTCCTGACAAGGCTGTCGCACTCCCTCCAAACAGGAACAGGAATGGACACTGCAAATTTTGAAACCTTGAACTCTCCAGCTGCAGGGTTATCTATTCTAAAGGGCAGGCTGAAGGTGAGAACCAAGCAGGGAGGTGGCACTGTTGCAGGGGAGCTGGGAGTGTTCAGCATCTGCCATCTATGCTGTTGCAAATCAAATGTAGAGACACCATTTGCTCTGGGGACAAATCCATTGTAAGCAATGGTGAATTCACTCCAAATCTTCTCATTTCTTTCCAATTTCTGTCTGTACTTTGATAACTGGTATTTTTAGAGTCTAAAGTGAACTGGACTTCAGTAAAGGGGTGCTTAGACCTTTTCTTCTTTGGCTACTCTCACACAAAATGCCTCTGGCTTGGCCACCTTTTCTGATGCAGTGTGCCACAAAAATACACATTCCTATAGTTTAGTAATTTGCAAAGGCTTGATTTCATTCTTTTAATTCTCCAGCTAATTTCAGGATGACAGAAATCAGATGGAAAGGATAAGATTTCAACAAGATAGGGGCTTGTTGATACATATGATCATAGCAATGATCACAGTTAATTCCTATACAAATTTCCTTGATCTTTTTCACTTCTTTTCCTAAATTATGGTGCTTGTTTGTCTTTTCATTGGTAAATGTTGTGCCAAACCTCTGTCAAGTCTTTTTGTAAGCATCTTGAAGCAGGATATTTCTATTCCTGAGTGTCTAAAAATGATAAGCACACCATGGGCACACTTAGGACAATTTAAATCTCTGAATGCATTGCTGGGAATGGGCCAACAGCATCGTCAAAGGGTCAAATCTACCCAGAGAGCTGGGGCTGAGGGATAGATGTTAGACTTTCAGATGCACAGATGTAGTGAATAATTGATTGCACTTGTTATTTTGGGTTTCTTCGCTTGATCCAGGGTCAACTCAATGCAGGGCTGGCTCTAATGTGCCCAAGTCTATTACAGAAATCAAAGATGAATACCTCTTCCCACTTCATAAGTCACTCCCTTATTCTAAGATTTTACTGAAGTAAATTTCATTTCCAGTTCCCAGAATAAAGTCAGATTTAAAACATCCTTGATTTTTTCCTTGTACGGATATTTAACTAAGGTCATTCAGCAAATCACATTGATAGCATTTAGTATTTTGGATTTAAGTAGCAAAACTGAATCCTCTAATAAAGTAATGTAGTTTCTATTGATTTCAATGAATTAATATTTACTTACATAAGCCACAGCTGGCCCATAATTTTATTTTTCAGTATTGCTCAAGAAGAGAGCATATGAGTGAACTGAAGTGTGCCTTAGGAAAGGGCAAAGAAACAGGGTTTAGAGTGTGTATGTTTTCTCATCTAAATTTCACTTGATCTCTAAACTCTGGTAACTGAAGAACATGGGAACAGCATAAGAATACCTGGAATTCTGTAGTATTCTGGCTGCTTATAATCATTATTTTATTATTTATATTACGTGCCCCTATGCTTTTGGGTTTTATAGCAGAGTAACTGTCTGAAATTTCCATATATGCAGAGACACATACATGGCAGGAAAACCTTATCTGCGAATACTACATATGGAACATTTGTGCCCTAATAAAAGGACATACTACTTAAGCCAAGTGATAATGTAATTGTTTTATTATCATATATCAATAAATATAAAATGATTTAGCTGTTAATTTATTCTACTCCTGTAATGTGGTCTACAAATGTAATACAGCTCTTTCATCACCACTCATCTTCTCTAGGATGACTCCTCTCATTAGAAATTGTATGACTGCTGGTAATCCTTCTTCAAATCTTTGTGCTCTCTTTGAAATGTATCACTTCTGACAACAAATTGCCCAGCAGCTTGACAGGAATGTATGAAGAGTAGGGTAATTGATCTGGTGTTCCTTAGATCATCATCATCATCATATTACGTGTTTAGAAATGACCCAATTTACTCCTCTCTGGTGCAGACAGTAAGGTTAATTTCTTTTCCATTCATATAACCAGGAGACAGTATTAATCGCTCTGTCTAGGTGCAGCTTTTTGCTTTCTCACCTGCCTGGTATAAAGTCTTAGCACATTAAAATCACTTCAGCTTTCTCTTCACAGCTGGTTCTCACTGGCACTGTTGACGTTTGTTATATTCATCTAGATGTCTTCTCTGCAGACTGCCATCACTCTCATCCCCAGCCTAGAGTCTCTTCTCTCTCAGCTATTGTTCTTCTCTTTGCTGGAGGGGAAATGCTTCCTCATCACTATTTGTCATCTCGTTTCCCTCTACAATATCTGAGTTTGTGGACATTTTATTGACTGATGTATTTTGTGATGTTTGGACTATAAAGAAGGTAAACATCTCAAACTGCCATGAGATTTTAAAACATAAATCTTTCTGAAGTTTAATCCCACAGTTTTAGTGCAATTTGGAAATCACTTTAGGACCTCTCTCTCCTGTCACAAAGCTCTCTGCCATTTCTGTGCCACTGGAAATATCACTGTACCTCTTCATTTCTCATACGCTATGAAGAAGTGATGGAGTCTGTTTCTTGCTGATTGATTTTACTTGCTCAACTTTTCTTCAAATTGTCTTTGAGGAGTTTATCTTTTGTAAGTAATTGCTGTTTGGAGTGTCAATGGGCTTTGAGATGAAATATGGCACTAAATTGAGAGAGTTTATTCAGCAACAGCTTCCACGTAGAGTTTTCCTTTTTCAAATGTACTGAATTCCTTGTTATCTACATCCCTGTTGTTAAAGCATAGAGTTGCCAGAACCACTATTAATTTATGCATCTGTTTTCCCCTCTCACTTTGTCTCAAGATTAATTCATTTGGTATAAAGATATCTTCTTCTAGATTTGTTCTTGTTTGAACTGTTTTAGTTGTTATATGACATCATTTTTTACTCTTCTCTGTTATGAGATTATATAGAGGCAAGATGATCATAGAAGCATGTATCCAGTGAACTAGACTATCTTTCACATATCACCTATATTGGTCCCTCATCCTTTTCTCATCCAAATATCATTTGGTCTTTTATCTTCCAAGGCACAGACCACATGTTTCAGAAAATGCCAAAATCTTCTTTCTCTGCCGCTACTATGAACTATTCATCTTATATATCAACTAGAACATCATAAAAGCAAATTACATTTCTAGAAACATGCAGTTCTTCCTTCAGAAAAGTTTTATTAAGCTTTACCTCCCCTAAAGACTAGAGAGCAGGCTTCCCTGTGCAAGGGCTTCCTGTATTCAAATTTACATGATACAAATTTCCTTTCTCTGCTGAGGAAATCAATTATTTCCATGGTTTCTGGGCTTTCTGAACTAACACACTCCTGCCAGCTTACAGCATATAGACCATGAAGCAGTTGTGCTATTAGACTTCACTGAAAAATGCAATACAAGTTACAGTCTTCGTAACTGGACTGCAGGTCAGCTGTGAACTGCTTAGCATGTGATGTATTGATGACAGAGTAGGACTCACTTAACTACCTTACACACCAAATACATGTTAGACATGAAATACATTGGGTATTCATGAATCCAAGAGTCATATTATTTCAGAACAAAATGAGATCTTTGTAAAGTACATGGCAAATGTGATTAGAAAAGTGAGGAAATCTTTGCTTAAATAAATAAGTTTGTATGCTTCTAAAGTTTGGCAACTTTAGAAATAGTCACATTCTGACAGTATTGCTTTCTGGAAGAGGGAAGTAGAAAACTCAGTTGAACACAACCCACAAGGAAATCTCCATGGTGGCTGAGTCCCAAGAAAATGAAAGAAAAGAAAGATGCTTCAGTTCCTGCATTCCCAGTACAGAAGCCCTCCCTGTTTCCTCCTTCACCTGATGTTTCCTTGCTGCCTCTTCCTTTCCTCTTTCTTTCCCACTTCAATTTTTCCTGTTTTCTCTTTATTACCAAACTGTGATTTTTATCAGGAACCCATTCCCAGATATTGTGATTTTTCTGATTACAAAGAGCCCTATCCCATCCCTTCCTTTCTTTTCACCTCACACCTCCAGAAACGCCCATGGCCATCCCTCTCATTTCCTAAGCCTCTGAAGGAACAAATGGCTGCTGGGTAGGATGCGTCTTGTAATGCATTTCAAAGATCAGAAATCTATATTAAAACAAGCAGACACTCTCAAAATCATATAGTGCCATTGTGCAAAATAGCTATTTGATGTGGGGTGGCACTCTAGCTCTGCTGGGACTCAGAATTAGGCACACACATAAGCTACAAAAGGCTTTGCTTGTGCACTTGGACTGTACACATCTTGCTGGAGTTGTGTGTGCAGAGAGTGGTACAGAAGCTGTGACAATGCTAATCACACCAAGCCAGCGTTGCATAGGATCTGGAAAGAAAAGGCCAGAGGAAAATATTAACTTCTCTCTTTTCATCTTTACACAAATAATGGCTTTAGAAATTATTAGAGGGGCTTAGTTTAACTGGCCCCTGGTGACAAGGCGCTGCCGGAGGGTTGGTGCAGCAGGCAGCTGCTCCTGTGCTCAGAGCACAGAGGAGCAGGGCCAGAGTGGGGCTGGAAATCCTGCTCCAGCACTCACTGCAATTGTTTGTGATAAAGATGGGATTTTAGCAGCTGCCAGGGGAAAAATGCAATTTTAGGGGGGATGGTGTAAACTGCTAATAATCCCTGATTTAACTCCCACAAGACAACCAAATGAGAGTGAGCTTCCTGCCACTAAGCAGCTCTTCACTGGAGGGAGAGCTACTGCAGAAATCCTTTATGCAGAAAAGCTCATGACACCTCATTATAGTTTTATTTGTGCTCCACTTCCATTGAGCCTTGCCGAAGACATTGCCTTTCTGGTGTCATTACAAGAATATCAAGGCATCCATTGCAGGACTGCAGTGAGTTTTAGGACTCTCTCCAAGCACACACCTCTATGCACAGACCCACCAGCCAAGGTGGGTCAAGGTTATTCCATAGAGACCACATCCAAATCTCAGAGACAAAAAGAGCAGGACACAAGGGCCTCTTTTAGACTGAAATTTCTCTGTTGAGACTTCTGAAAAGCAAGGATGAATTTGAAGATAAGAGAGCAATGAATAAATAAATTATGGAGGCTCCCAACAGACAGGCTCTCTGTGAGTTATGAGACATCTGCAGGGAAATAATGCCTCCTCTCATTTCCTTCCACTCAAGTCCATTTAACACGCTGCAGCTAAAGCTATCTACCTTGGCAGCTATTCTGTTACCCATTAAGAGTCCTTGATCTATTCATTCACATAAGAAAAATAGTTGGTTGGTTTTTTTTTTTTTATATTACAGCATTCCAGGTCCTTAATGCGTCTGTCCAGAAAAACATTTAAAGAGAAAATACAAAAGGAACAAAAGGAGGAAAAATAGTAGGCACATACTAAAACCTGTTACAATAAATATATGCAAAAAGAAAAATATCTAGCATTTCATAAACCGTAATCTTTTTACATGAGATGGTGAAATGCAAAAGACCTGCACATACAGGAAACTGGGAGAGACCTTAATAAAAAGGAAAACTAAATCAGATTTAAAAGAACAAATGTATTCCTAAATAACAAATGCAGTAACTGCTAAAAGGCACATTTTGTCTGAAAGAGATAAAGTAACTCACTAAAATATCCCTGTCTTGTATGAATGAAATTAATGAAATTAGTAACATTTATGAAATGAATTGAACTGAAATGAACTGACATAAATTTCAACTCCAGTTGATTTTCTACTTTGAATGTTTTGGAAGTATCTTATCTCAGTTTAAAATGAGTTTTACTATAGTTAGCTTCACCAGAAATACGTATTACATCAACAGGAAATGAAAAAATAATCAAAAAACAAAATTCAAGCATTCAAATGCTTTGATATGAAGAAATCAACATTTTCACACAAAATCATTCATTCAGAGTTCTGCTCTACTCCTTGCATTTTTGGATTAATTCAAAATTTGAACTGAATAATAATTTCCTGCTCACTTCAGTGGACATAAAAATTTCTCACTCAATCATTAATCAATAAATTAATAAGCTAGTATATTTACATCTTTATGGAGTAAAGGCATACATAAGGTTACAACAATGTGAGCTGAGGTATCTAGGAATTAATATAATACTCTGTAATAACCAGAATGTTTTAATTTACTGAAATGTGTGTACGAAGTCTGAAACTCACCACATGCTAGGATTCAATTCTTGCTGATGGTAAGAGTCAAAGTCATCTCGTAGGATGATGCTGTCACTGTGCATTTCAGCTAGAACAAAAGAAAACATCATATGAAAAAATCCAGTGTAATCACCTCTTGTTTTCCAGTTCTGACAAATACATGCTTAATGTTTTAACATCTGTTGTTTCTTCTGAAAGTTCAGAAAAAAAACCAACTTCCAAATCCATAATTTGGAAGCACTGGCACGAGGGGAGATGAGATGTCCTCATGAGAGTACTCTGTTTCTAAAAGTCAGGAGGTCCATTCTGATAACTCACAAGCAAAAAGCCATGAGTTCATTGGGATTTTCTGCTGCAGTCAGTGGAGGTGGAAGTAAAGGCCTATTCATTCAAGATGCCTAAGCTGTGAGTGAGATTACACAAGTGTTTCCAACCATTAACCTGCAAGCTTCGGATTTCAGTTTTTACCCTAAGTTTACTGTTTCATTTATATATTAATGGCCAAAACACTCAAACCCTGAAACTTGTTCCAGTAGTTGTATTAAGCAGACACTTTTTCTACACATACTTGCAGGAAATGAATTAAGTGACTATCACCTTCTATTCAGGATGAGCAAAGATGCTGCAGTCTCATCTGCAATTACTAACTTACAGCTCAGCTGTTGATGGGTGCAGGTTAGTGCTCTGTGGGACACCCTGCTGCTGGGTGGAGGTGCACAGGGACAAAACCTTCCCAGTAACCCTGCTCTGGTGTGACAGCAATCTCCCACAGTGGAGGTTATTTGTCCTTATTCAAATGGTAGCTCTAACGCAGAGCTAGAAAGAAAATTTCTGCAGCGTGATATACTCACACTGCAAAGGCTCAAAGGCAATAAATAAACAACAATAAAAATCACAATGAAAAAACAACTAATCAGAGTTAGACATAATTCAATTCATTTTATATTAGTTTCATTTTTATTTGAATTCCCCAGAGCTAGTTTCATGTGACCTTACGGATTGTTTATTATAACAAAGTTAGTGTTTCTGAGTTCTAGTAGTAAGAATGACAAATCACCTACCTAGGTGAGGATGTAATGGAGCTTCTGTTGGAGCTGTGGAGAACAAAGACACACAGTGCATGAATATCTGCTCTGATCAGTGCTTAATTGCAGCATTAAAGATCAGTTTGGCATAAAACAAATTCTAGCAGCGTGTTCTACTAAGTCAACTCTTCAGACATTTTAATTATGAAAAATATGACACATTAAGAGTTATACAAATATAATAGGAGCTAAAAATAAATAAATATTCTCTGATTAAAATAAGCACCAATAATAAATGAAATATATAAATTGTTGGACAGCAAGGTAAGAAAGATTACTTCTAGTCAAGGATTATGAAATACTAGAAACAGCTCAGAATAAGAGTCAGTAATTTAATAATTTACTAGGAGAGTGAAAATTAAGTTGAATAAAAGAAATAAAGTCTAAGGGAAGCAAAAAAAAAAATCCATATTTTGACCATTTATGCTGCTCAAGACAACATTTTACTAGGCACATTGCTGGAAGGAAAAACCCTACTTTACCTAGTGCAACAAATAAGGGATTATCTCATCATATCACTGAATCAACACTTATTTTTGAGCACATTTTTGCATGGACTGCTGAACTGATTCCCTAGTAGATCCTTTCACAAAATAGTAGAATATATTAATGACACACTGTATATGGGTATGTGCATTTGAAATGACTAAACTTGATTCAGTAATCATTTCCTAACGCTTTGAAACAGGAATCTTGGTGTAAAGTTACACAAATGAAAACAGAACATAAATACATATATAAACAAAGAATTCAGGCAAGGTAGAACAGAGTGCTAGATACTGCATAGTAGCTACTACAGTGATAACTTCACCCAGTGTTAAATCCCAAATATGTTACATCTCATTCAAAGAGCACATATCAGTGAGCTCATGGGAAGCAGCTATCTTGTTTGCCTCTCAGTACCTCATAAAAGTGGCTATATTTCTAGCTGTGTTGTACTTCAGAAAACAGAACACAAGTAAAAGAGAAAAGATGATTCTGACTTTCTTGTTGAGCACTGACCTAAATCATGTCATAGTCCTTATTTCTTTATAATATGGCAAAAAAAATTACTGAAATACTGCAATTTTTGTCACAACATCTGACCAATTTTTAAAAATTTAGAAAAAAAATTAAAAATGAATGCAGCAAGCTGTGTAGGGCCCTCACACACAGTCATCCGAGACAAATATCAGAAATTTCATTTTTTATCTTCCTATTTTCTCCTTAACCATTTGATTTGATTAGAGGCACGACATTTTGTAATGAAACTGCAATATTGCATGGGAATGTTCGTGATTAAGAAGATGGAGCAAGAAACAAGCAAGGTATCTGCTGATCAGAAAAGGATGGCAAGCAGTATGGATTTAGCTCAGGCAGGTGGCTTTCCCTCAGCTGACTTACAACACAGGAGACTGCCATCTTTTACACCATAAAGTAACCAGACAGTGCTGAAGACAACAACATGGCCACTGAAAGCTTCACTGCAGCAGAGAGCAAGGACATTCTTAAGGGACTTATGTTGTACAGAAATTGCAGACAGGAAAGAAATATGAAATGTTTTTTTTCTTTTGCATCTAACAGGATGCAAGGAAATGGCCTCAAGTTGCACCAGAGGAAGTTTAGATTAGGTGTTGGGAAGAATTTCTACATGGAAAGAGCAGTTCAGCATTAGAACAGGCTGCCTGGGGAGGTGGTGGAGTCACTACCTCTGGAGGAATTTAAGAGATGTGTGGATGTGGTGCTTAGGGACGTGTTTTAGTAGTGGACTTGTAGTGTCAGGTGATGGCTGGATTTGATGATCTTAAGGGTCTTAAAGACCTCAAAGATTCTGTGATTTTATGATTCTAACACAATGTATTTTTATAGAAGAAAATGATCCATGTAAAGGTGTGAGCAGCAGCCAATTTGTCTTCCCGAGCAGAAATGCTCATTATGACTAGCAGTGGCCCAAACTTTCATCACAACTTTATACAAGCTGGACCAATTGGACACCAACTGCAAGCTAGATCTTGGCACTGCCTCCACGGTAATGCTGGTGGATACTGCCCAGGAAAAGGCAGCATTTGTATTTTGCACTCCCAAACATTGTTCTTCTCCACGGAGGCATGTATATACTTCTTATAAGACTTTAGAAACTCTTTGCGTAGAAGAAATGGATTAACTTGGATTAGCTGAATTGTTTCCTAGGTAGAACAATGCAGCTGCTCTGTTGGTTTTTTTGCCTGCAGGAAAGGAAATACACTGTGGTGTGAGATTTGAAATACTCCTGATGTTGCTAGTGGTTAAGCCTAAAATAAGACCTCTGTCTCTGATGCTCTGTATTAACCCTTTTCATTAGTTCTGGGTCAGCACAAGAGGGGATCTGTAAGGACAGGCGTGGCTGAGAGCCGCTGCTGGTGCTCTTCTAGGAGAACGGCCACGTCAGGCCAGGTCATGGACAGACTTGTTAGCTGGCTGAGCAAATTTCATTAGCCTGCGAGAGAAACTCAATTGAAAGAGACGTTCCTCTCCAACAAAAGCAATTCAGACCTCAAAATTAAATGAAAGACTAAATTCTCATTCATCTCAGGTTGCTTGGTGTTGCTCTTTGGAAGCTTTCTGCAGAAGGCAGTCGAGCTTCGAGCGCACACTATCACTAATGGTACTTTCTGAATTTATGCAAAATGTCATTATTCAGCCAAAAGGTGCATGTACAGGACAAACTTGCATTTTTTATATTTACAAATTTCTTTGCCTTCAGCATTATTTTTTAAATTATAACTGGCCATTTATACAGCATTTGATTTTTCCTAAAAAGCCTTTTCAATTATATGCATTGTATATTGCAAAACAAAACTGCTTAGCAATAGACTGAAATGAAGGAAACTGTGCACATACGTAATATTACTACTACTAGTAGTATTACTTCTCATTTAAAAACTACATGTGCAGCTAAGCAAACACTTGGTGTTGGACAAAAGGCTGTTCTTACAAATAAAGATTTTATGATGAGGAGGCTGATTTTGTTCCCCAAGTCTTTATAGGATCTAAGAAGCCCAAGCATTTTTGCCTCAGGTATTCCTCCATCTAATTTGTAATTCAATTTCTACTGCTGAATACAACAAAAGACTGTGAAGTTACCACTTAATGAGTGATGATCTTAGACTTTAATCTCCCTAAGAATAGTTCCTGTATTACATTTTACATTTCATTGCAAAATACCACTGTGTTGGTCCTCAAGTGTTGTAGTTTAGGTCCTCAAAATATTATAAATGTAGAACATCACAGAAAATTAGAAGAATTTTCTTCTGTCTTTTTTCATCCATTCACAGAACTACTTATTTTAAAACAGTGCAGATTGTACAGTGGGCCATACAATATGACTGAAGTAAAACAGAATTTCCTTGCATAAAATGAGAAAGCTAAAAAACTATTATATAGTGCAGAGTAACCAAGCATTGCAAAGATCAAAATTAAAAGAAAAAACTACAGTACTTCAGTCTGAGGGAGGAAAAAAGGCTATCATAGTATACATTTTTAAACCATGATTCACTTAGATAGTGATACATGATTGGGTGGTCTGAAATTTAGAATCAGTATTTGTGTGGCTTAACAATGTACATTAGCTTGAATGAGAATTTGTTCCCTTTGAGAAATTTTAAACTAAAGGAATTTATTATTAGATTTTAAACCAGTACCCAAGGTATGTACAGAGCTTTACAAGAGGTGAATTGTACTGGGCAAAGAAAGGAAACTGAGCTCGATAGAGCTCACAGTCTAAGAGGCATGAACAAATACAATACAAGAAAATGTAAGGAAATGTAGGATGCTTGCCTTGTAAGGCGAGGCAATCCCTTTGGTAAGGAAAGCACAGAAAAAAAAGTATACAATAGAAAGTGATTCAGAGAGAGAAAGGCCACAGTCAAACTGGAAGCGTGAGAAACTCAAAGTAATGGGGAATTCAAAAGTCAATGGGGTCATTGTGGGGCTCTGTGTCCATAAAATGAAGGAGAATGAAGGCATCCTTTGGAGTAAAAGGTTAACATTTTCTGTGGATGAAGTAAGGCTAATGAAAGGTTAACAACGATTAAAATAATACAAAAGTATGTCCTAGTATGGATGAACTAGAGGGGAGGAAAATAAGAAAGAAGTTGCAAGGAAATGTCAGCACACTCTGGAGGGGCTGGTATATATGGAGGGAAACAAGATTCGTTGATGAGCCTGATGCTAATGGAAAAATCAGAACAAAAATAATGAAATATGATAATGGCTAATGATAAGCAAAATGAATGTTCAACCTGAAAAGAACAGCTATATATTAGAAATTAAACATATGTTCCAGTTACATCAGTCTGTACTATTGACACACATATTCCACAGACCAGTGTAGTTAATCTAGTGTACAGGAATAGATAGGGAATATAGTTTACGAAGATATTCCAAAATCACTCCTAAAACTCCTTCATATTAAATACTTTTTAAAAAATTTTGGACTTCATTATTTCTTAATATAAACTAATAACAGAAACACAGATGCCCCAGAGAAGCATCAAACACCAAGTTCAACAAGCAGCAGCCACTAGACATCACTCAGCAATTCATCGTAACTGAAAGGTGAAGAAAGGTATGTTATATTTTGCAGATTATGAAAAAATTGAACCTCCTCATTAGCAGCCAGATGAAGATGAAAAAAATCCCATATATTTTTGTTTAGAATCTTGCCAATACTTCCTCTCCACTGGGAAGCAAAGTTGCTGTTGAAAGTGAGGCTGAGCATTCCCCTAGAGAGAGTCAGCGTGTTGCCCGAGGGCTGCATTATTCTTGCTGACACATAAGCCAAGGAGCAATATGTCAGCCTTGAACTTCATTCTTCTGTGAAGTACTACTCTGGTCAGGCCGGAGAGCCTGCAATCTGTTTCATATTTGTTTGTCAAAATGTTCTTCAATCCATATTTACAAGGTACAAAACATGCCTAAAAGATCTTCTGCAAACATTCAGGCAGAAGCTATCAAATCAAGGGGAACCTGGGCCAGTTCTCATCATTTACTTTCACATGGAGACATCTCTCAGAGCAGGCAGTGGTTTCTTACAAAAGGAACATCACTCCTACCATCAGTGGTGTTGAATACGAGATTGTATAAAGTTCTGGGAATTCTGCTGAAAGGAATGTTTCTGCACTAGAAGGGAGTAACAATACCCTTCTTCATTTCCCTCTTATATGTTTTATGGTTCTGATTCTCCTCCACTCAGGCAGAACTAAATGACAAACTGACATTGTATGATGTGATTCTGTAACATGCTCAAAGATCTCCCAGCATGGTCTTTATGCCAAAGAACTGTACTACTAGCCCAAAGGTATATAGAGGGCCCGGGACAACGGTCCCTTAGCCCTTCCACACCAGTCAGTGTGATGTGGGTGCCAACTGCCTCCATCCCTGCACCATGAGCTCTTTCTCCAACACCATCGCTGTTCTCATACAGAGCTGATGGTTTCTCCTGAGTTCCACAGTGCAGTGCAGACAGGTCTGATCTTTTGCCAGCTCCATTTTAGTTACACTAGTGTTTTTTTGGTGTAAGATTTTTATTCCACTCAAGACAAGAATAAATATGAATAAATCTGTACTAGTTTACCTTACCTTGTTTTCCACTCATTTTGCTATTAATGAATAAGTTAAATATATTGTTAAATAATAAAGATACTACTAACGGTATCATGATGATGATAACTATCATCAGTCATTAACACACTTACTTTTCCTTAGCAGTATTTATAACACATCTACATTTTCTGTCTTGGCTTGTAAATTTTTTTTGGTTTTTTGTCTGTTTTTATGTTTCCTTTCCCCTTTAATATCTTCTTCAAGATTCATATAAACTTTAAAGCACACATCAGTTCTCAAAGATCTCTCTAGCTTCTTGAAATATTTATTGTATGCTGAACACACAGCTTTTCAAGTGATTGTGTCTTTCCCTGTGGCGTCTTTCCTTACTCCATTTACATTATACATAGGGCTGCTGGTTTGGCATTGCCATTCCCTTTATCATCCTCTAATTCACTTCCAAATAAGAAATACAATTCCTTTTCACTGCACAAATCCCATTAACTCTATTAGGATTTACTAATGCACATCTAAGGGCAGACAGCCACAGCAATCATGATTTCTGAGATTCTGTGCTTGTTTCATGTCTTCATGTATATCCTTTGTACTAGTTATTATGAAGGCTGATATCACCTCTGGTGAATAATTATTATAAAAATGTTCTGTAATAAATCTATAAAGTTTCCCTTTGGTTTTATGTGCCACATTTTTCACTTCAACCTTTCTGTTAAGTAATGCTTAGAGCCAGAAACAGACCTTAAAACCCCACTTCCGTCAATCTTTCTTGCTGTTTTGCATTTTTATCTTCACTTTTAAATAAACACATTAATTCTTTCTGAAATAATCCTTTGTTTATATTATTAGTGTTGCTGAGACTGTGATTATCTGCACAGAATTAAAGTGGGGTTTGCTTCAAAGAAAGCATCTTTTCTTTAAAATGGAAAATCAATGTTAATAGTGTAAGAGTTGTAATAGTTCTCACTGGTAAGGAAGACCAATGCAATGCACACTGTCTGCTTACGAAATAAGAAAAGGGCAGAGGGTAGCCTGGTGCTGGACAGGACTGGAAGAAGGGCAACGGGCAGAGTTTTTGACCAGATGAGTCAGGAAAACTGACAGCTGGACAGAAATCTGGGGAAGAACCAGCAAAGCTCTGAGAAGCTGGTGTGTTGGAATTTCAAAGGAATTAACTTATTCATGGCTGCCATAGACTGTAGGCTGCACATAAAACTGCACCACGGGATGATCCTTAATTAAGACAAACCTGATGGTGGTGGAGTTAGCACCTTATTTTCAAATATTTTGGAGAATACAAATCCACAGTTATTTAGTACTCTTTGTACAAAGTAAAGAAAATTGGAGGGAACATTATGGAAAAAAAAAACCCACAAAATTGTTGAGGATTTGGGAGATGACAACAAGATGGGGAAGCTGGAGGCATCTTGAGGGATATGGTGTTGGACATGATTCTCTGTGTTTGTGTGGTGGAGAAGACAAAGGGACAGCCACAGTGAAGCCCAGGTTTGGCACAGGTCTTCTTCTTCTATTCCCTGCACACAGCCATAAACAAATCTCATTTTCTCTTTATGCTGTGGAGTCTCTGTGTGCTCTGAGACTGCATGTAGTATCATCAGGAGTTATTGTTCTAATCCACACAAGTATTGTCAAATTGTTGATTTAAGGTTGAGTTATGTTCCGAAACTGGAGAAGCGTAAAACAGCAGAGGGAAAGAATTACAATGTACATTGCCAGCTCTGCTAGCAAAGACTTCTTGTATAGCATCTCAGAAACAAGGACTGTCAAAACCTGTACTGATTGATTTCTACTCACTACTCTCTGCATATCAAGGTATTTTCTTCTGCCAGGGGGAATCCTTTGCTTTGCCCATATTCTCCTTGACCACACTGCCAGCTCTGATACTGATGTTCGTATGTTTCCTTTTGTCTTGCTTGCCTATAGCTTTCATTGTGCTGATAATTGCCAGTGCTCTGGCTCCCTCTCACTCTTCCCTCAATATGTCTTGTACTTATGTGTCCGTTCCTTTCCTGTTCTGACTACTGCAGGCTCTGCCTTTGGCAATGGGCTCGTTATGCAGCAGCAATAGAGAAATTCACCTCCGTATGAGACTTTTTACAATTTTATGCTAATAACTATATCAATTTTTTCACTCTCATGTCTATCCAGCAAGTAGCCTGTGTGAGATATCCTCACCATTCTCCTTAACACATCCCAAATGGCATTCCTGACAGTACTCCTGTTCTCAAATCTCCTTATACCAGCCACCAAAACATGATGCCTGTACAATTTATCTCCTGTTCTGAATACCAAAGACTTTTTTGTAATTTCACCAGAGATTTTTCCTTCCACACAGCAAAACACTGATACCTGCTGTGTCCAATCACCTTCCATCCAGATCATTATCACACTCCCTTCTGATTGCCAACACCTGTGTTACACTGCTCTAATTTATTCAAAATATATTTATTTCTAACTTCGGAGCTTGTTAGCTGGTATCTTCAGTCACCTCTCTGAATTCCCCTATTTCCCACTGAAATATTAAAATACTGAAAACTCACATACTGGAACTGAAAACTGAAGTGTTTTGCCCTCACTGTCACAGAGGTACAATTCATATTTTATTCACACCTCAATAAATTCTTCTCAGTAATGTCCTACAATTTCCTGCTACAAAACTATGGCACAGATATTCCCAAGCTTATATGAAAAAGAAATACTGAGTAGGCCGAAAAGTATGTATTTTATTTTTTTCTTGTTTGCTTAAATGACAACAAATTTGTAATATTGAAATGTTTATTTTAGACTGATTTGGCCCATGTCTCTCTTCATGTGGAAATATCACTGAAATTTTACAGATAAAACTGGATCACAGAAATCACACAGCACAGATATTCCTTTCTCTCCTATTTATGGAGAGTACGGAAGTAGTCACCAGAAGTGATGGATACCTTCCGTACTTCCCACTGCTTTAATGATGCGCATTCAAAGCCATGCATCGCTGGTAGGCAACAACTCTCAACAGGACACTTATTTTGAGGTTATTCATCAAAAGCCTATATATATAAGCTGCACAATTAGATTTTCAAATAGATTTTCAGTGTAAGTCAAACATTTTGTTTCGCTATAAAAATGATCAAAAGTTGTTGGTAAAGGGCAAAAATATGATGGCCTACTTTCACAAAAAGGGAAGGAAGGTTCTTCGCAAAGCTGCTCGTGAGCAGGATGGTAAATGAAGCTTTTGCTGTAGGCATCTGCATTCTTTTCTTGTTGTTAATGCAGCTATAATTAAAACTCAGCTCATGATGCTGACAGTAAACCAAAGACAGTTGTTATAGGCTGAATTTAATGGTATAAAGCAATAAGATGTACTTCAACTTCTGGTTATTCTTCAATGTTGCAATAAGATGTACTTCAACTTCTGGTTATTCAATGTTCAGACAAGATAGAATTCTGGATTTCCCAAATCAATAATCAGAGATGTGGAACCACAGAAAGAGTTGGTTTTGAGAATACAGGGAAGGTCCTGACTATAATTTTCTCAAATTCCTTTTGTGATGAGTAACACTGGCATGCAAGTACAATGGAAAACCACATTTACCAGATATTTTTAAATAATGGCTGCTCTTACCTCCCTGCTCACACAGCTGTTGTGCTAAGGCATCCTTGAATATAACTTGGCCCCTATGAGTAGCTGTAGCCCTGTGGACATAAAAAAAAGACAACAATAAATAATGTAGCATACTCATCTATATATGCATATGCATGAGTAATTAAATCAGAAGTCCGATTCTACTTTCTGCCTGTGCTCTTTTTTCTTCACTCTTTGTTTCTAAACTTGTAGAACAATTCACAGGATTTTTTCTGTATGTAGCAAAAGAAAAATTCCTAAATCAAAATGGCCATGTTCGTAAAATAAAACACTCACACAGGCATTCAGTGAGAGACATGAGTAAAAGCAGGCACATCACAGAACTTAGCTTATTGCTTTGCCTGAGAAGCGTCTCTGCCTCAGAGCAGAAAAGAAGAAATGTTTGCAGAGTTGCAGCCCTGGAAAATTAATATTCACGAGATCCAGTGAGATATAGCAATACTGTTACATGCTGGATAGAAAGGTAGAGATTGAATGTTTCCCAGAAATCCTTTCTGAAAACAAGGAAAACTTGTCCAAATAAGAGGAACCTGCACTGCCTATCTTCTGACAGCTCACTTTCTGAACAACACACCACCTTCTTGGTCTCTGCTTGTCCCTCGCTTTCTATCTCCATCTCTGAGGAAGAGATACACCTGCAGTTGCACAGAGTTTCAGCACTTGAGGTCTTATCAGTTTTGTCTAAAGAATAAATATTTCCAATTAACAATTCTCCAATTAACAATTCTACAATTCTACAAACAGCTAAGAGGTCAGTTAATGTACTGTGAAGAAAGATGCATAATTTTGTTTACTTCTAATCGGTCAGAGATCCAATGCAATTTGATTTGCTCTTCTCTTACAGTGCTATGCTAACAGTGCTAGTTAGTCTTTATTTCCAATTGCTTAATTCATCTCATCATTCCTAACTGTGATGTTACAACTTCATTTCATCTTGCTGATTTCAAAACATTTCAGTATTTATCACTGTTGACTCTGATTTCCAATTTCTTGCAGCCAAAGTTCTTTCAATACACACTCTTCATATATGTTCTTTGCCCTTTCCAACTCAGTAATGGAAATAATTAACAGATTATTCCTTGAATCAGTCTCATTCCAACAGTAAGATACTGAAAGCAACTTTATGAGAATGATTTTTCAGGCAACTGTGTGCCACCTCTAATGGATCACACCTGGCTTGCTTATGAAACTGTCAGGAAAGAGTATAACATCTTGGTCTGTAGAGGAAACTCAATATATAGTTTTTTCCTCAGCTATTGTGCCAGCTACACTAACAGGGTAGAGCAATAAAACACATCTAATATTACATTTTTCAAATACAGTGGATCCTCAAGGTAAAACTCATCTGCAAGCTACCAAACAGGAGTAAATGAAAACTCCATTGGGATCTAATTTGTATCTTGCTCAATTAGGAAAATTCTGTTTCCCTGTACTCCTGTGTCCAGAAAAGTAATATTATGGCCTCTTGATGGGCACTCTGGCTACTCCCTTCTCTGTGCATGTTGTTTTTTCTGCAGCTTGGACTTTTCAGAAGCATAGGAGAATCTGGAGAGGAGCCTCACCAGGTAGTGATATTATTTTGGGCACAGAGCTGGGATCATGTTTCTAGTATAAAGTTTTGGTCCCTACCACGCTCATTATGGAACTATTTTAGGATTTCAAACACAGAGTCAGCAGCCAGTATGGTCTAAATCTTGTTGTGTCCATTATCCCCTGCTTGATAGCTGACAGGAGCCAATTACTGCTGCTCTATAGCAGGAGCAATCTGTGCCCAGGGTCAGCAATGCTTTTCAGGACAGGTACCACTTCCTGCAGTACACACTCATGGTAGCTCCACTTTTGCAATGAGCATATGAATGAGTTCTGTACCAGAGCCAGAGTAGCTTCAGAGAATTACGAAGGGCATTGCTTCTGTGTTTTTTCCAGTGCTAAACTACTTGCTTTTCTCTCTATTTATGCATTATATATGGAGCAAATGCCAGTAATGTGGTGCAATTATGCAGCAACTAAAATACTTTCGGAATGGAGTGCAAGATGTACCTTTCCTGCATTGAATTACCTCTGTTGGTGATTATAAAATCATAAAGTCGTTTAAAGGGACTGTTAAAGGTCATCTAGACCAACTCCCCTGCAATGAACAAGTACACCTACAGCTAGAGCAGGTTGCTAGAACAGAGCCCGGTCCAGCCTGATCTTAGAGGTATCCAGGGATGGGGCATCCACCGCCTCTCTGGGCAACCTGTGCCAGTGCCTTACCACCCTTACTATAAAAACTGCTTCCTTACATCCGGTCTAAATCTGTCAGTTGGAAGCAATTTCCCTTTTTCCTATCACAACCAAACCTTCTACAGAGCCTGTCCATTTCTTTCTTACAGCCCCCCCCCATCATTAGATACTGAAAGGCTGTGCTGAGGTCTTCCCCAAGCCTTCTCTTATCCAGACGGAACTGCCCCAGTTCTCTCAGACCATCCTTGTAGGAGAGATGTTCCATCCCTTGGATCATTTTTGTGGCCCTCCCCTGGAAGTGCTCCAATGGGTCCATGACTCTCCTGTACAAAGGACTTCACATGTGGACACAGTTCTCCAAGTGAGGTCTCACCAGCACAGGGCAGACCAGAGTAGACCTAGTTCCTCCCTGATGGGTAGCTTAATGGAAAGGGATCATGAATTTGGATATTTATCTTTAAAAAATGTGTAACATACCCAAAACCATACTGATCCCTAGACTGACTCTCAGGTCTAAAGCTACATAACGTTTATGGGAATTATAATAAAAATAACATTGGCAACATCTAAAACAGCTTTAGCAGAGAAATTTATTTCAATAATTAATTACAGAGGTTAGTTTTCTTGACATATATGCCTATATGTCAAGCCTATAACTGACTTCTGTACTGTTTTTCAAAAGTTTCTGTACAGTCTTCAGTGTAGTTAAATATCACATAAATGAAAGCACTTGCTAAGTATTAATTGGTTTTACTCCAAACCACCTGTAGTCCTGCTGTCACTCTATGGTAACTACTTCTAGCATGTGGCCAACTGACCAACCAAGCACAGCCGAAAGGCAGCATGCACACTCCTTGTGCCCCAAGGCAACTCCTTGCTATGAACCAGTTTTTCCCAGGAGGTGAATAATAAAAGAGAAATGGATGGGAAAAGGAACATCCTGACATGGTAAGTGAGTGCTTTGAAAGAAAAACAACTTAGAGGTAATAAGATTCCTCTATACATTAACTTCACACCTCCATTAGCCTAGATGAATCTGTCTGCTTGGGGCTATGTAAGAGAGAAGGGAAAATGTGTTTTTAACAGAAGCCAGAGAAGATAAACTGCTGAGAGAGGACAAAATGACTCTGAGCAGAGGAAGGATCTATCTGGCTCAGAGGCTTGCTATCACTTCAAGACATCACCAACTCCATGCTTTGTCTCTAGGAATTCTGTAATGAACTTCATTTCCTCAAGGTGAAAACAGGTGGTTACAAAGACTTTCAGACTGTCACCAAAAAGGAGAAAAGAAACATGATCTTGCGAATGCACACTTGAATTATATATAGTCTATGTCACCTGTGAAGGAGGATGAAGAGGACCACCATACTAACAAGTTTGAAATCTCTATTCATATGCAGTGCTGCCAGCTCCCATGCACGCAGCCTAAGTGACATAATTTTGTCCCACGTGCAATTACAGAAATTGTTCAAGCCCTCGGGCAGTTTGGGAGAAACAAGTTTAGAGATGTTCACATCCACTTCCATTTTCCATCTGCTCTTACAGGGACTGGCAGCATCATTCCCTCAGAGGGGAAAGTACCAGCAGAGAGGTCTTCAGGAGGCATCTGGGAATGTAGATTTCCTGCAATAAACTACCCCATTTCATGACAGACAGTTCAGACAGGTTTTCAACAGGATCGTGGAAAACAAGCTTATAGAATCGTAGAATCACAGAATGGTTTGGGTTGGAAAGGACCTTAAAACTAATCTAGCTCCAAGCCCATGACACAGGCAGGATTTTCAACCAACAGATCGAGCTGCCCAGGGCCCCCGAATGCCTCCAAGGATTGAGCACTTCAGCTTCCATTTGACATAAAAACACACTCTAATTAAAGAGCAGGAGTTAGATGTGTGCATTCTAAAACCATGGTTTTGACTCTGCCTCTCCCCTCCCCCCCCCCACTTTAACCAACTGTTTCTTCCCCGAGGTACAAAAAAATAAAGTCAGCTGTCCTGGCCATATTCAGTGGGAACTGCCAGGGAGATCTGGCAAGTAAGATGCAATTATTTATGTCAACATTAGTGCGAGAGGTTGGAATTAGCATGCTTGCTCTAAAAGCCTGGATCAGAAGTGAAAAAGCTTCAGAGAGGAAGGATTAAAATGGCCAGCAGAAGGAGTGTGTGCTAGAGGCCAAAGAACTGCCAGGGCTGCTGTACTGGCCTGAAGTCTGCGAGCCACATTCGCAGAACCCCGGAGTCACAGAATTCTGAGTTGGAAGGAAGCCGTAAGGATCATCGAGTCCAGCTTCTGGCTCCACACAGGAACACCCAGAATTCAAACCCTATGTCTGAGAGCATTGTCCAAACACTCCTTGAACTCGGGCAACTCAGGGCCATGCCCACCGCCCTGTGGTGCAGACCCTTTCCCTGAGCCCTTCTCCCGCCCCTCCCCTGACACAGCTCCATGCCGTTCCCTCGGGCCCTGTCGCTGTCACACAGAGCAGAGCTCAGCGCTGCCCTCCGCTCCCTGTGAGGAGCTGCAGCTGCCATGAGCCCTTCCCTCAGCTTCTCTGCTCTGGGCCCAGCACACCCAGGGACCTCAGCCTCTCCTTTCTTCCATCACCCCTCACCATCTTTTTAGCAATCCTTTAGACATTTCCTAATAGTTTTACATCCTTTTTCTACTGTGGTTCCCAAAACATACAGAACAAGAGGAACAAAGATCTCTTCTGTTTATCTCCTGCCTCTGAATTTACCTCCAGGGATGGCCCATGTGGCAAAGGCACTGGGAATCCAAAATGAGGGTGGAACGAGCATATTTGTGGAGATTTTGAAAATAACAACAAAGTCAGAAAGTTTTCTGTCTGAGAGAAGAAAATGCAGAAGGAAGGTTAAAAGTCTCCTTAGAAAGATCCAATAAACAATAAGGAAATCACAGAATCACAGAAACACCAGTGTTGGAAAAGACCTACAAGATCATCTACTCTCATTGGAACATTACACAGAAAGTGATACATTCCTGCAAGTACAAGACATTTCCCAGCAATTAATAACAATAAAAATAAATCAAAGTCTTCTTTTCATAGAATCATAGATTCATTAAGAGTGGAAATAACACTAAGATGATCTAGTCCAACTGACAACATATCCATTGTTTGGATGCCTTTGGTGTTAAGACAGCATTCGTGTACAGAAGAGAGTGCATGTGTGTCCATATCAACCAGCATTAGCTGAGACTGCTCTGCTATTAATGAAACATTAGGATGTGGATAAGGTTGGTGGAAACCTCCACTTGTTGGGACAAACCAACACGTGCAGCATGGGCTGATTCTCCCTCCCACACACCATCTGTGCACTCTAAGGGGCTCACTGAACTCTTCTCCTGTTGCCAGCCCCAGCCTGCACACAGCCAGTCCTGCAGGACATTTCTCTCAGTGCACCCCATGCAAAATGTGCATTTTTAAACCTACAGCTTCAACCACACTCCAGATGAGGCACTTTCAAAATGTGCAGTGGTCCATGCACCCTTCTGTATGTTGGCCTGATGTGTGCAGTACATTTCCAACTGTGTACATGGTCCAGCGCACACCTACAAGACATATAGAGAACAGGGATCCAAAATCTATCCCTACGCATCTTCTGCACATATTTTGTAATGTGGCTACCACCTAAACATGTAAAATTCCCTCCTGTTTCAGTCAAATATATTAGTTGAAATAATGATATAATATGCCATTCATTTTTGCCATCTTATTTTTTCTCAAAAGTACTGATTAATTTTTCATGTTCAGTCTCTTCTAGTATAGTTGGAAGAGCTGAGAAAGCCACCCTCTATCTTAAGACATCTTGAGTTTTGAGTCAGCTTGGAAACAATTTCCATTTCTCTAGTAAAGGTGAGGTGGGTTTCTTGTTGCTTTCTGTGGCATTAAAAAACAAAACAAACAAAACAAAACAAAACAAAAACCGAGAGAAAATATGAAAATATGATGTTTTCCTATAGATAAATTTGGGAGAAAATATGAAAGGAGTAATATGGCAGTAAAATGGTAACATCAGTTGTACAAGCTAATTAGCAGATTTAAGTTCTTATGGTTTAACACTGAAAAACTGTCTATGCTGCATGCACTTAAGAAGTGCTGCTCTGATTAGGGGTTGATTTAAATACACATTGCAGTGCTTTCTTCAACCAAGTTTTTGAATTAGAAAAAAGTCTTCAGGTAGACAAATAAATTAGGTGAACATTTAATTCTAGAGTTGCATTTCCTGAATATTA
Organism: Phasianus colchicus; assembly: GCF_987193195.1. Taxonomy (NCBI): domain Eukaryota; kingdom Metazoa; phylum Chordata; class Aves; order Galliformes; family Phasianidae; genus Phasianus; species Phasianus colchicus. Next base: position 13,890,741 of record NC_143436.1, read on the forward strand.
CAGAGAATGCAGTTACGGCTGCAGCACTGGAAGCAGAAGGATGTGCAGGCAGCCTCAGCCCCAACACATTATAATTTATGAGAATTTTCCTTTGTAATGCTATAAACACACCACATTTTTGTTTGGCTGCAAGGACTGAGTACAGAATGGATTAACAACAATACAGTAAATATGCATTATCAAAGAAGAAAATATTAGGAATTACCATTTTCAACTGTATGCAAGCATTTCCATCCTCTTTTCCCCTGTATCTCAAAGCATAAAAAGATGCTTTTTCACTTCTGTCTACTTTGATGTGACTAGAATGATTAGAGTCTCTTATTGACTGAAAGCAGATTAGGACAATACTTTCTTCCCAGCTACAGGAAAGCCAACATTTTCATTAGTATTTTGCATTGTGTGATTATAAAGGAAAGCAAATTCTATTTTTTTCTACACTTTAAAAATAGAGGTTTTTGCAGTGGCATCTGCCAAGCAGTCAGTTCATATAAATAATAGAACAAGCATCCATTGTCTGTATATTGACACAGTGCCAACAACTAGGTCTCTGTTTTTCACCTTTTCCCATGTTTGGGAGAGGGTTCTGTCCTTGTCTTAGGCTTTCCAGCCTATTGTGCCTAATTATCTAGTGAAACATTGATTGTCTGTATTTTGGGCTGCTAATGTGTTGATCATTTATAAGCACTCGAAGTCCATATTTAGCTCTAGCCTAATGGACGTATTATATCTTTTTGAGATAAAAAAGTGTTTTCACCAAATTCTGCTTGTATAATCTTCTGAAGTGTATATTTAATTTTCAATCACCTAAATTATCCTCCAAGAACAACAACAACAAAAACTGACAAGCACCTGTGTGTTTTCCTGTATCACAGAATGAAACTTCACTGTGGATTTGCAAAGTACCCAACCTCTCTAAAAAGCGTAAACATTTGTTACGACTAGGTTGAATGGAACCCTGGGCAACCTGATGACAATCCTGTCCACAGCAGTGGGTTAGAATTAGATGAGCTTAATGGTCCCTTATAACCTAAGACATTCTGTGATCCTATGAAATATATAGAAGTGCCCAGAGAGGTTGTGGAATCTCCTTCTCTGGAGATATTCAAAACCCACCTGGGCAGTTTCCTGTGTAACCCCCTGTAAGGAACCTGCTTTAGCAGGGGGTTGGACTAAATCATTGGACTAAATCATTCCCAGAGGCCCCTCCCAACCCTTATAGCTCTGCAATGATTCTGTGATTTCATTGTTTTGCTTTGAGCAGCCTACTGTTTTAGCAGCAACCTGTTTTTGCTGCCTATAGGCCCCAGAAGACACTGCCAGCAGTTGCAGATTAGTTGGACCATATGAAATTCTGGAACCTCAGCCCTGTATTTGCTTTACAACCCACACAGGGAAATCCTCACATAGTCAAATTAACCCCATTTCTTAACAAGCACTCAATTCAGCACTAATTACAGAGATGCAACTGGTGCATCCACAATACATAAGGCAGATTACAAAGCTAGGAAACTGAGTAAAAGGATGTCCACAGGCTGCAGTGCATGGTCAATGGTACATGACTCTGATTCCTATGGCTTAACTGGAAACTGACATGTTCCCCTTGTCTTATGTGTCTCTGTACACTTCCCACTGTCCTAAATTTTTTCAGAGGACTGAGAAAAGAATGAAGTACACAAACCTTTCACAGATTGGTACAAAGCACATAATGGTAGGACCTGCTACAGTCATTACTGAAGAACTATTGCCTCCTACATGAGGGGAATACAGCAGATCTTCTGGAATAAGAAAGCAGGGTCACTAATCACACAAAGGACAGTTATTTCTCCTCCTTGGTTTTTCATTTTCAACCAGATTTATGTGGTGGAAGAAAGCACATATCCCTTAAGACCATACCAGCTTACAAACAGAAATAGGCAGGTGAAATACTGCCTTAGGAGAGTAATTAATTCCGTCAGCCACGGAAAAAATGACAAATTTGTTAAGTATTGCAGAACTCTAGCCAAAAAAAGCAGGTGGAAGGACATCAGGAATATGGCATAAACTGGAGAGACTACAGTGAGGAGGTCTGGCACTGATCATAGGATCTGGGTATATGGGGGAGGGGTAGGAGGATGTCCGGAAGGCGCTGCAGGAGTGGGCTGAGGTATGCTGTGAGAGCACCTGGGGGCACCATGGTATGGTTGCTGTAGGGACTCACTGCCCAAAGGGGCACAAAACAGGTTTATGGATTCTGCTGCTCATGGCACAGCTTGGTGTTTCTTCAACAAACATGTTTGTTTTAGAGATGCCCATTTACGTAATGCCGCTTCTGAGCCATAGGCAGAATTTTTGATTCCTCCACCTAGGAGCCGGTGTCTGGCCACACAGGCTCATCATCACTCCCAGAGAAGATCATAGGATGATAAGAAATCCAAGCTGGAAGGGACCTCAGGCTTTCCCCAGGCCAACCTCCTGCTCAGAGCAATCAGCCACACTAATCAAATGCACACAGCCCTGTAGTGGCTTTTCCCAAAATGTCTAACAGCATGTCCAGACTCACAGCTCTGATATCTGTGAATGCTTTTGCATAATAAAATGCTGCTAAAGTTATCAAGTTTATTTTAAACAAAAAGTGCTATCTGAATTTAACTTGAATTGGTCAGTCACTTGGCACAGTCATAAACACTTCAAATTTACAGCTCATTTGGACAGCAACATCCCATGTAATATACTGTTCTAACAGTAATGAGTCCGAACGCATGCTTCTCACTAGGAAGCAATCCATGATTTATCTCACTCGTAAATAAATTACGTACTAAGCTACATGGCCATAATATCTCCTTTTGGTACTGTGTTGGTAATAATTCTTTAAACCTATTATTAAAAAAAAGGACATCAAACTCTAAAAGCCCTTCTCTTAAAATGGAGTATTAATGATGGGATCTGTAACCATTGCCTTGAAAAAAGCCAAAGTATCAGAGAATTTGCAAGTAATAATGTATGTGCTTCCAAGGGAGATGGTGTCAGTGCCTTACTATTGACTCATTTTTCCTCTCAGCCCAGATTTGTTTTCAGAAATTATTGGCAGAGTAAGCACAGCATTAGAATGAATCTTAGCAGGAAAATACCTTGATGATATTGTGATACTCTTTAGCACACTTGCAGTTCTGGGTTCCCTGTGTTCCAAATGAACAACAAAAAAAGGCGATATTGGGTAAAATGCAAACAGACTTTGAATCTTCATTTATTTGCTAATGGCAGTTTCTAATAAAAAAGAATACATTGGGAATTCAGTTCAGCAATGTAGCCAGGTAGGTGAACTTTTCAAATACGCACAAATAATTATTGCTCTATTACATGAAATATTGCTCAGGTTCTGAAGTTGCTGTGCCTGGAATCCCAAATACTAAGGATTCCAGATGAAGGCATTCACTGGAGACCTGCACATCTGGTGGTGTACATAGCAGAATGGTGCGGGATATTAGGGAAATTCTTGACTAATTTGTAAATCCAAGACATTTATGGTTGATTAATAAAACAGCAAACTTGAGCTAACAGTTATGATGAAATAAGACCTCATCTCAAAACTAATATGTTAATGGTTTTTTATAAAGCCACATTTTTTAAGATTTTTTTTTTTTTTTTTTTTTTTATGTCATGAAATAAACAACATAAAAGGTGGATTTGTTTTTGTGAATCTCTCATCCTCAACTAAGAAACTTTGCAGTAGGTCCACCACTGCATTAGGTACAAGCCCTGTGTCATTAGGGAAAAGACACATCCCACTGCTCAGGAACAAATTCCAAAGTGCCAGGATAAATCAGACAATGATTTTCTAGCACCCTGGCACTTCTGAGGAATTCTTTTGGAAGAAATGTGTAGAGTACTGGCTCTATCTGAGTCTCTGGCAATGGTAAGCAGTAACATCCCATCTCCAAGTTAAATCTTCCTGTTCAATGTACAATGACCAGAGCATCACTGTGGTGGATGGATTTAATACAGAGACCAGATTTGATGGAACATCATATAACACAAGTATTTCCCATTTTAAATGGAATTGTCCCTTTTTGAGTGGTTACCAAACACCTAGTGATCTCTAAAGAGAAACTCGCGTTTGCACAGAGAATGGCTGAAATCCTGAACAACTAAAACAACAAAGAGATGATGTAACATAAGGTACAATGTACAATAAGGTGCTTTGCCCCTACAGACGAGATGGATGTGGCTGGGAGCCAAAAGACTTGAAGCAATACCCATCAAACAGATGGCAGAAACAACAGCAAACTGTAAACTGGTAGAGGCAGATATACGACGGAAATACAATTTAGAAGAAAAAAAGGCATCTCTGAGAACAGCATCTAAAAACAATGCTGTAAAAATAGCAGCCCTAACTGTGCAGAACCACTTGTTTGGCACATGCTGAGGAAACAGACTTCATTCATTGGCAGAGATTAACTCTGCTATGTTATTCTAGTAAGAAGAACATGAAAAACAATATATTGCCATCAACAAAAACAGTGTTTAAAATATAGCTGGTGAACCACCTCTTTTAGCTTCCAGGTACATCCATCTCTGGGGAGCCTTCAATCAAATTGCTCATCATAAGATTGGATTCCTTGCAAGACATTACTGCACATCTCCTTTTTTTTTGAGTTTTTTGATCTCAAGTCATACCCTTGCACTGAAGTTGAAGATGTGTTTATATAAGAATTATAATCAGCGGACACGTATCTTTTAAGTTTAGTTAAGAACCTAAACATTGTTCTACTGCACTACTGACTCTGAACAAAATGTTATGAAAAAATGTGAGACTTCCCAAACAGAAAGAAACAGAAATTATCATATTAGAGATATCTTTAGGTAACAGAAGTTGTTCATTTACAAATCCTTTTCGTTATATTTGTTGCAAAATGTTTTATGTTGCCTTGCTATAGAGAAACATCTCTCTATTTTGCAGCTGCCAAGAATGTTATGGAGGATTGCTCTTCAGTATTTTCCATGCTGTTACCTGATCTTTCAGAAAGTTTACAAATAAGAATACTGTAAAGACTTTTGATCTGTTGGTTGCATTTCCAAGCCACACCATGATCCTCCCTAACAGCCTTACCAGCATCATATCTCTGATCTCCCAACTGAGACTCCTCCCATATGTGACAGCACTCCCAGAGCTTCCTTTAGCAAGGTCCTCCCTATTCAAACACCCAAGTGAATACATTGAAGACACTTAAGCTGCTGTCAGCTTTCAGTGAAACAGATCTATGAGTACAAAAATAATTTGTGTAGGGAGAAGAATGGATTTACAGACAGCATTATCACTCTTTCCATGTATCTAAAGCTAAACATCCCTATGTTACATTCAATTTCCCTGTATGTTTTCCTTTTACTTGCTTTTAATTAGCACAGGCACCTTTTGGTGCCGGTGATGGCAAATTTTAATGTTACTGGCTGTCTGAAAACTGGACAGCTGCCCAGGAATTGGCTCTGTACTATGTCACCATGCAGTGCAGTAACCCATTTTAAAACATAACTTTCCTAACCAAATGACACACAAAATAATGAAGAAAAATTACCCTAGTCATGCTATCTCAGAACTACTACAAGGTGAAATTCTGAGCTTGAAGTTAGTTCCTGCAGTTGTTAACCCCTGATCCTAATGGAATTCTGTTGTCTCGAACGCACTGATGACATTAAGTAACTCCATGATAGCTCTTTTGCTCCTGCCTGAGAATACCAGCACTAACAAGACATCTTTTTTTTCTCTTTTTTTTTTCTCCTCTTTTTTTTGTGAAACTGAGGAAATGGCTTAAGCTCATTATTTTTTAGTCTCATTCCTTGGGGTCACCAGGCACCAAAGCCACCTTTCCCTCCCTTCCCTTCAAGTTCTTAGCATCCTTCCTGGAAGGATCTGCCATCAAATCATCCCAAGCTGCAGCTTGAGTGCTGGAAGGCCTAGAAATCCATGAGTCATCCTCTCCTGTGAGACAAAGGGATCCCTCAAGGTCCACAGATCATCCCAAAACCCACCCATCACATACTTAGTGTCACCCAGGCCAACAGTGGGAGCAAGGACTGCACATGTCAGGAAGCCAATAGGCCATCACTGAAGGGAAGAAGGAACCAAAGAAATGTTCCAGATGAAATCCTTATGGAAGATTTGGATGCAAACAGACACTGAAAGTAATTTTTAATTTGCACCTGTAGACGTTTGGTTGTTTTTTTTTTTTCCCCAACAAGAGTGTCTTAAGTCTTTTTTTACAAATTAGATAGAATAGCCTGATTTGCAGAACTGGGGTAAACAGATAATATTATTCAAAATTTTATCCTGTGTGAATTTATATGAAAATGGAGGGAAAAAAAGCTCCAGCTTTGTAAACAGAACTTTAACATATTTAAATTTATTTTTTTTCCCTAATTCTAACAGAAATGTTCTTCCAATCTCAGTGGCAAGTCAAACATTATCTGTTCAGTGAACACTTTAGCTTTTGATTCTTTGTGGTCATAACATGTGATGGTTGTTTTGCTGTCTCCAAGAAATGCCCAGGAGACAATGTCCTTCATCTTACAGCCAGGAGGTGAACAAACCCACAGTGAGTGACAGCCCTGGAGTCATACACAGGTCTCCCATAAGCCACACTGGTAATTAGCTGCCTCTACAGCACAAAGAGTTAAACCTTCTTGCTTCAAAATTACCTTTATATGTGAGTAATATCATCAAGAGTTCATATACACTTTGAATAATATTGAGGTCAAACCACATTTCAAAGATCTGATCCCAAATTTAGGCTTTGCAAATATATGCGTATGTACATATACATAAGGTTTATATTTGTATATACATAACAAAAGCTAAAGGGGTCAGAAATATTTACAGAAAATTAATAAAAAGTAAATAAATACTAGATCAATGTTTTTACAGGATTTTCAGTGCTCTGGATTTCAATGCAGCAATTCAATAGGATTTTAAAGAGACGAGTAAAGAAAAACTATAACGAGGAGAGTGTTTATTTATACTTCTGTAGGAGACAAATGAATATAACAGCAAACAATACTAGAAGCATTAGATTTTTAAATTGTAATTTAAATAATCAACAATAGCATTTATAACGCAGAATAGGCAAATGTTTATTTTTAATTTTATGAATTCTTTACTAATCATTTTAAATATATTCATGTAAATATATTCCTTTTTAGTTTGTGGTGAAAATAATGATATTATCTGTACCCAAATAAATAAAAACACAAATGTCATTCACTTGACAAACTGCCCTGCTTTGCTGTATTTTATTCTCACATGGAACATAAGGGTATATATAGAGTCTGAATGCAATCAGAAGAGGTATTGTAAAGTATATTTTTGACACCTTCTAGGTCCAACCTATGCCTAAATGAGAGATTGGTCCTCTTATGAATTAAACATAATTCTTGATTTATGTTCTGTAACCCTTGTATCAAAAACTATAGTTCCAGAGCAATGTCACTGGGAATTCATTTAATGATATTGATGGTACAGCTAACACAGGGAATGCAAAGTAACAAGCAGTCAAGAGCATGGCTTTATAAATCACTCCTGTAGAGCACAAGGCAATAAATAACCAGCCATTAATTCTCACTAAATTATGCTAAAATACTTAAACTACTTGTGCAGCAAATTATAAATGCCTGCCATTTCTGTAAAAAAGTGAAACTTCTGACCAAGAAATTTTATCAAATCATACCGGATATATCAAACTTTAGATTATTATTTTTTGCCTGAGAACTTACTTCTTTACAGCAAGAAGCAAATTGCAAAGAAAATACTGTAGCTGCATTGTCCTCGATGCTACACACATTCCAGCAAACCCTTCCCAGTGCCCACAGTTCTGAATCATCCCTCTGCTGCTGTGAATCAGTGGTGTGACTTTGCTGGCATCTGCCCAAATGCCTGCACACAAAGAGCGGGGAGCACCTGAGCCACCAGCCCTGGCCCAGGAGAGCTCATCCCATGGGTGTACAATGACTAATGAGTTAACAAAAATATCTGGCATTAAAGGTGGTCAAGAGAGACTGAAGGTACAAGTCTTTGGTGAGAAAGTTGGATAAGCTGTTTCTTAAGGTCCAGTCTCTAGAATTTGGGAGAACTTAGTTGTCTGTAATGACATAGCATGAGTTATGTATCTTTTTGTCTGTGTCTGAGAAGCTATTAAAACGCCTCTAATTGTACTTATCAATTCTAACTTTTTGAATCCTTTAGGGATCCAATCTCATATCCTTCACAATTTGTGAGGTACAAACTGTAGAGCTGGATTGTGACCCTATTGTGTGGGCCATGAGGGGTACGATGGATGTAATGACCAGAAAAAGAAGAAATTTGCTTTCCCAGGAACTTTGGGACCCCAGTCCTGACATATGACCCCAACAGGGAAGCCCTCTCATAAAGCTGTGCACAAATGCCTCACGGTCCTTGTTGGACCTGCTAATAGCTACAGAGAACCCAATCAGAGAAAAGTAATTGTGCTCAAAAGAGCAAGATTGTAAACCCAAGAAATCTGGTTAATGTACCATGCATCCAATCGTACTGGCTGGTGCCCAAATAGAGCTCTTTCATGATACTTAGCCTAACTGGTCAAAAGGGAAAAACAACAGTCTGACAAATTGTGTGCTTTATTCCTTTGTAAAACTATTAACTGCAAGGACAAATTCCACTCCTAAATCTTAGTGAGGAAGTTGAGTCTGAGTGCACGAGGAGGCCACTGGCCCTGTTTCGTACACATCACGATAAAACCACTTCATAATCTCTTTTAATCTTAATTAACAAACAGTGCTTAAATAGGCAATAAAATTGCTGGAGCTATTGGAACAGGGTCTGTGTCAAGCCTGGGTCAGGAATGCTCATTGTCCGCACGGGCTCTCCCAAGGCCTGGCTAAGCCCACACCCTCACGAGGTTCACTGTCTCACCACAAGATCGCTTCTTTTCTTCTGTTCTTTTTTAATTTCCCAGGTTGTTTTCTCTGTTCCCAGACGTTTTTGTATTTCCCAAAATAACCCTAAGAATTTGCCAATGGGAAACGCAGCAAACAGCCCTTTCTAACTATCCCATCTGGAATTATATCTCCTATTTTAACTTTTTCTTTGAAAAGAAACCACTTAAGTCTAACATTGTTTTAGCTATGTTTTGAGAGTAAAGGTGTAATTATATCCTACATATATAAGCCTCAATGTTAAAATTTAGTTTCATGTATCCAGAACTGTGTATCAGTCTCTGGAAGACCAAAGATGATACTCATCTCTGCAGGTCTCTCCTTGTTTTTTCTCTGTACAACCTCCAACAGCCCTTTGCATGCTAACAGCTGTGGAGTGCTCTCGCTCTTTAATTTGTTTCAGTTGTTAGATGAGCAGATTGAGGTCAGTATAATGCCCTCAAAATTCCTAGTGGCAAACCGCTGGTGTTACACACATTAAATCTGAGATGGCCAAGGCCCAGACTTTTCCACATTAAAAATCCTGATTCTGACCCAGTTATCCAGCTTTGGCACAATGGTCCAAAGACACACAGCAGCAGAATCTAATCTTGTATTTTGCAAATATTAGATACAGGCAGAGCATCAGGGTTTCAGTCTGCAGAGACTTGGTTCAGCTGCAAAATTAATCATAATAAACCTTTAAAATATAATGATAAATATAGGCTATTTGTACGAACAATGACAGTCCAAATAATCACTGCTTTTTCTAGCAGCTATCTCAGCTATATTTTCTGATTCTAACAAAAACTTAAAATAAAGTCCTGCCGGCAGCACAAGTTACACCTCCCACATTTTGCCTTAGTAGACCAGCGCTCACCCAGTAGCTGAAGACAGCTATTCTTAGTTTGGTGCTATTTTGGTAACGCTACTGTTGATTTAACTTCACCCATACAGAAACCCTGAATGCACACTCCACATGCATGCAGCAGGCGGCCAGCTTTCAGCTGTGCTCCCTCGTGCGCTGCCCAGAGCTCTTGGAAGTTCTCTCAGCCTTTGGCAAGTGCTTAGCAAGAGAAAGTCTGCAGGAGTGCACAAGCATGAAAGGTATTATTGCACTGCTACTTGTCATGTTAATTTTGTTATGGGGCTGTTAGAATTTCATTGTAAACCATATTTTCAGAAGGGTTCATAAATCAACTGTGAAATGTATTCTTTGCTTGAACTTCTCACACAAAGAATACATCCTAATAGCATTATTATTTTGCCAATTTAAAGCAAACAAGCAAAAAAAATAAAAATAAAAAAACAACAACCAGGTTTATTAAAAATCTATATATAAGTTTTAGAAATATAAATGGAAAGTTAAATTTAAAAGTAAAGCACTGATAAAAGAGTCATGGAAAGCTTCCAGCATTGGCCAGCATTGGGCTTCACTTGCCCCGTGATCTTGTTACTATATTGGAAAATCCAATGAAGGTCATGAAAACATCATAAACTTATGTTAACATTCATAGTTCCACTGGGGTTTCTACTCCTCAGGTGTTAGAGACATTCAGTGCTCCTCAACCCATGAGCCACTCTCTGAAGTTCCTGTGCAGCTGAGAGCCCCCAGACATGTGCCAAAACCCTCTGAGGATCTTGGGCATGCACAGCTCCAGGCACAGCTCCTGGAATCATTGTCCAGGGATGAGCGCTACTGTACCAAGTATCTCCCCTTCTTCATCAGAGAATTCACATTGCAAGTCACATTATGCAGCAAAAAAGCCCTGCTGCTAAAAAAAAAAAATTGGACAAAACCTCAGTTCTGAGATCCAGCTTAACTATCTATTATAATAGGTGAACATTAAGGGCTATGGCCTGCAGATACAAATAAATCACATTTACCAACCTAAACCATTGTCACTAAACTGTCCTTAATGACAAACCTAAGTAATCAAAAAGTCATCTTCAACCAATTACAAAATTTCTATCAGTCTCAGAAATATTGGTTTCTGATTATATATATATATATATTATTATTTTTATTTTTTAATTCTTTTCTTGATCCACTGAGACCAAGAGAAACAAAACTACCAAGCTATTTGAGAGCTCTGAACATTGCCACAAACAGTAATCCTAGCTACTGGCTAGATCCACGGTGGGTTACAAATAAACTGTGGAAATTTCCTTACAAATGTAAGTAAACATTCCTGACATATCCTAGATAGTAGCAAGAGTGAGATCTTTTCGTCATTTGTATTTCATTCAGCTAAAACATGCTAACAATTTGTACTCATAGAGTGTCCTCCTGCGATGCTTAGTTTTTGCATCAAACAAAGCATTAAAAGATCAGCCCTTAAAAGCTTAACAGTAAAAACAGACAAGTGCAATCTGTATGCACTGAAACTAATGACTTTTATGACAATCTACTTATCCACAACATCAGTCTGGCAATCTAATGCATGAACTCCTGGAGTCTTAGTGCCCGAAGGTTGTGCCATATGGCACTGCAAATTTAGATTTAAATTTGGTTTCCATAATCCAATGGTCCTCTTTTTAAAGGCACAAATAAATGTACTAATAGATACATGAGGGCTGTATTCATTTTCAGGAAATTAGCATTAATTTGAACTTTTTTAAAGCATGACATATTCTTGAGGACCCTAAGAAATAAAACCCATTTGTCAGCATGGACAAGAGGCTCTCATGTGGTATTGAAAAGCAGGAGAGGGAACTGGGTCACTAGAAAGTAGAACATACAACTATGTGCTACTCTTAGCGGGCTTAAGTATGTGCAAGTCCTGCTCTTCACTGGCTGGAAGTTGCTGAGATCTCTGCAGCATGGTTACATAGGAGGCAGGAGAGTGCCTGTGTGAATTCGTGTGGAGTGAAACCCTCACATGTTCCCCACGTGCAGCATCTGGTGACATCTGCATGTAGTCATGGCCTTACAGATTTCACAGTCCAGCCCTTCATAACTCCTTGAAACTAACGAGACAGACAAGAGCAAAAGGCTAAACTCCTCCTTTATTCAGCATGAGGCCCTGGATCATGTCCAGAGAAGGGCATCAAAGCTGTGGAGGGTCTGGAGCACAAGTCTGATGGGGAGGGGCTGAAGGAACCGGGATAGTTCAGTTTAGAGAAGAGAAGGCTCAGGGGAGACCTTATTGCTCCCTACAACTGCCTGAAAGGAGGCTGTGGCAAGGTGGGGATTGGCATCTTCTTCCAAGTAATGGTGATAGGACAAGAGGTGATGGCCTTAAGTTGTGCCAGGGAAGGTTCAGGTTGGATATTAGGAACAATTTTTTCTCAGAAGGAGTGGCAAGACATTGGAACAGGCTGCCCAGGGAGGTGGTGGAGTCACCATCCTGTGTTCAAGAATTGTGGAGGTATGGCTCTGAAGGATACAGGTTAGTGGGCATGGTGGTGAAGGGCTGACAGTTAGACTTGGTGATCTTAGTGGTCTTTTCCAACACTAATGATTCTGTGATTCTATGATTAGATGATAGTGTGAAGAGTAACTCAGAAGCAGAAGAAGATTTTCATCAATTCATTCATTGACTCTCGCTACTGCTTGCTAAGAACGATGAAAAATTTCCACTAACAAGTTAAAGATTCCACAGAGAAAGAAACCTATTGCTAAAAGACAATGGCAGACACACCACCAATCTTTGAAGTGAAGATGTTTTCATCATGTTAAGTAATAACAGAAGTCCAACCTCTTGGGAGCTTTTTAGTAAGGCTACTCCAAAATAGACTTGCTAAACCAAAACTAAAAGACAAAAATTTGCACATAGATAATTGGAACGATGACCTAATTGCCCATGCTATTTAAAACAGAAATCTCTGGCCAACAACATCAACAACCCACAGAATGGTGCCAGCTCTGGGAGCAAAGGGACACGGGCTCCACAGCAGGGCACTTCACCTAAAGGAGAGGTCAGCTATCTCTGGCAAGCAGGAAAATACCCAAACAGATTCATGGCTGCTGGCAAGGAAGATGCTCAAGGCTGAATGTCTGTTCTTACAAAATTTCAGATGATATCCAGTATGAACTGAGTGCCGCAAGGGGATTTGGTGGTATGTAGGACACACAGGCCCAGGAGATAAGCAGAGTGAGTCCAGCTCCAGCTGCACCAGAGTCCCTCACTTGAAAGTTTCCTAGGCATAGAGACTCAGGCACATGGAGTTTCCATAGCCCAACCAAGGCAGAGAGTCCCTCCAAAAATCTAGGAACACAGATATCTGACCAGTTGTACTCCTGTGCCCCTACCTCTCACCAGTGACCCTGTGTCCAGCTTCTAGCACTGTGTCCACAATCAGTTCAGTAAACTATGGCTGTTAGTGATCCTTTTCTCCACCTTTTCAGTAACAGACCAAAAGACAAAGCAAGGAGCCTGAAAGTAGTTGGTACTGATTAAGTTCCCACCTGGGTCCAAGGATATCAAGGAATATATCGCCTCTCACCCAGGCACCAGGCAACTTCTCACAGCCAGAGGAAGGAGTCAGAAAAAAATCTGCAATGCAAAACCTACCTGACAGATTACATATCTGAGTTTCAACTCTTAATTCCCCCATGAGACTGGAGTCTGCATGGATGCTTCCAGCCCACAGGATGTCATACCACATCACGTGCAGCAGAGAGCTGTGCTCTAGTTTCTCCCAGCCCAGGATGGCTCCACCAACAGCCAGCCTTGAGTAGTTCAGTTTTCTCACCTTCATCATTTGGGATAATGAGGGTACCCACAGTCCAGACAGAGTAGGTGCTATCACTTCTAAAGCCTAATTCAGTTCTGTAAATCCAGATCAGGTGTCTCTAGTCATAGAATCATAGAATGACTTGAATTGCAAGGGACCTTAAAGATCTTGTAGTTCCAACCTCACTGCCTGGGCAGGGTTGGCAAGACATACTCAGCAACACATGCTGTGATCAGGTTTACAAGCTTAGGCTACATGGTTGCAGTGGCACAATTTGGGGCAGGTATTCCCTGGACATCCTAAATAGTGTTGGAAACCATGAGGAAAAGAGAATGAGCTTGGCTCTCCAAGGAGCCCCTCCTGGGTCTGGGAGCTGCATGATAAGCTGCATTCTTACATCTTTTCCATACTTGATTTTGATTCAGTAAACAAAGTTGCTGTAAAATTAGCAAGTGGAAAAGCCCTAGTATCAGTTAGTGCTGTTTACAGAGGATAAGCATTGCTTTCACTCTACTGTTTTAAGGGAGTTAACCTTTCTAACATTTATACATATTGAAGAGACTTCCAAATGCTATCATCTCGTATGACCATCTGATTAAGATGCACTTCAAATAGGTTGAGGTTTATTTTATTATGTTTTTTAACTTCAGGATTTTCCCTTTTAATTTTGGCAATCGTACAAATTTTAGGGAAGTTTCCCAGTACTTCACATGCTGTCACAGCATCTTCAAGCTGCCTTTAGAGCTCTTCCATCATATTTTGTGTAAAGAAAAAAACTTTCAGCTCATCATTACAGCAGCTGCTAATGAAGATTTCTAGGCTTTTCTTTTTTTTAATTGATAAAGAGAGAATGACAAATATTTTAAATAGCCATTAAACAGTACTAAATCAATGGTATTTTACACAGTTTCTATAGAAGCATACAGCACATCCACTTTAATATCAAGTGAGTTAATTGTGATCAATGATACTACAGTGAAAAGCAAATGAATTCTTAATGACAAGAAATATTACATGCGACAAAAATAGGAGCTAACAAGAAACCTAATTGCTGGATTTTTCATCTTACATCATTAGTAACTACCACTATGTTGAAAAAATTATAAGGAAAACAAGTATTTCAAAGACTTGTGGATCAATCAATTTACAGCATATAATAGGATTATGAAAGAAGGAAAACTTTCTTTAATATCCATTTTTCTCCATGTTATTGGAAATTTATTTTAACAGGTGTTAGATTAATTAGGAAGTTATCATTACAGAATTCAGGGTTACTTTTTTTAACCACTGAATACAAGACTGGAGACTTAATGGCTGTCCTTGTCTCACTTTTACAACCTCTTTTGTTTGATTTGCAGATTTTAATGTGCATCATAACACCTCTCATCCAGCAGTAAGAAATTCTCTGGGGAACACTTGCAGAAAATAGGACATTGAGTCCATAATTAAAGTAATCTCTTCCCGGGCAGATGCTTCAGTTGGCTCTGTTATCACATATTACAAAAGGCATCTTGAGGCCTATAAAATGTGCAGCAAATGGCTTTGGAGATGAGAAACAGCAATTTTTCATCTAATTTTGATCCATAGACATGTAAGTACTGTATTGCCACTTTTTGGTACGGAGCCAAATAACTATTGTGGTTGTTGAAATAAGCTTGGCAGTAACCAAAATTAAAGAGTACTCCAGCTTTTATCCTCTGTCAGGAAAGCCTTTTTCTAACCATCTTTGCACTTAGCAAATAAGCATGCCATCTCAAATATGCGTGTTAATGCCTACATCTGGATTTAGAAGAAAGGCTTTATGCAGCTTAACACACATACACATTCGCTCCATATATGCTTGTTAAAATCGTCAGTCAAATTACGGCCCTAACATCTTCCCTGCCTTGCAAAGCAGTCTGTGATACTGATTGAAAGTGTTTCTACTGTTTATCTTTTGTACTTTAAGGCATTTAGAACATGCTTTCTGAATGCGTAAGTAGGTTCTGCAAAGTAATTTGTTCATATCAGTTATAATCCTTTGCATAAACACTAACGCTGATAGGAGCTGGGTGAGCTTTTAGAGGCACGCTTTTGGCCTGCAACTGATGTGTTACATGTGGGCAAGATTCGAGACTAGTGAAGTACTGGAAAAAAAAGGAAAACGATTGGTTTTCTTCCATTTGTTTCTTTGAACTTGCTATTTTAAACTCTTCCCTACTTTGGTGGGAAATCACAGAGACTGCTGCAGAGTGCCTATTGTTTAAGGATTCAAAACTGCATTATCTCACAGAAAATGTCACAAGGAAACATGCACTACAACTTAAACCAAACAGCTTATGTTGAGCTAAGAGACATATTTAGAGGGGTTCAGTGTGACATGTTAGATTTGTTGCATTTGTATCAGAAATGAAAGACCCAAGACACTTGAGAGGATAAAGGAAAGCAATGGCTAGTTAGGAGAGCACTTTCACAAACCTGCAATGGTATCATGTTTGTAAAATACTTGTTATGAGAAAAGTCATTAACAGCAACAACAGACAGCAAACAGCATGTAAAATACTTCAATCCTTTTAGAATGAAATGTATTATTATTTGAACTGGTGCAGCTTCTCCAAGCCTTCTCCTAAGTGATTGCTCTTCTCTATCACAAGTGAATGGAACACAAGTAATGGAACTGCTACAATAATGACATCATCACAACATCCACCGCTGTGCCAGCAGTATATCACTTATGAAAGTGGGTGCCACTCTGTATTTGAGACTTCTGCTCCTGTGACTGAGCTGCTGAGGAAAAGTTACTGCTGCAGTACTGTTCCTACCCCCGTAAAGCTCACAGTTCTGCAGCTCTATCCTGATGACATTTTTATAATATAGATGTTGATGTTACAGAATAATTATATTTTATTATTTATTCTATGATACTATTTGTTATCTAATCACTAGTAACAGATTTGGGAATTATATGCCCTATTGTTGAGTACAGTTTAAAGAAATAATTATGAAGGATTGTCAACAAATATGACAGAGTCCACTCTGTCACTTAGTTTGAGCTCGTGGCCACTCTAAATACGGAAACCCAATTTCTCCTATGATATGAGTAGCAGAATTTAATGTTTTTGATATTTTCAAGGATTATTCCTTTTTTTGGTTTTAGACTTTTGCTACCTTTAGGTGTGAGAACAACATCTTAATATTGAAAAAGAGAGAAAAAAATTGTTCTTGTCATATCGTATTATAGTTACCTGCTCCCTAAGTTTTCTCATTCCATATATATTCCACATGAAGTCTTGCTGGATATTACTGCACCACAAAATACTACTTTGTAGATTTCCCTATTAGAGTTCATCCAGACAAACAAGGAGAGAAAAGTAAGTCAATCCTGTGTGAACTAGGAATAAGGATGGCACATCCTTATATGTCTTCTGCTGCTTGAAATTAGGCTTCTGCATATACAAATAATTTGAAGACATGAAATTTAAAAAAAACATGCAAAAAATTCTGTCTGTGCCTTTGATGACAGCATGGAAATGCCTCATTGCTCTGCTGGATCAAGGCCAGTGCTCAGCATCTTGCAGTACTGAGCTCTTCACTAAGTTATTTAGTAATAGCCCCTTGCAAGAAGTTCTTTCCAAAGAATTATACAGACAATACACTTATCTCAAACTCATTCATGCACTAGACATTTGTTGCACTATCCACTCAAGAGAGCATTGAAATGATCAGACTCTCTCAGTCAACCAGGGGGACATTCCAGAGCCACAAAGGCTGCCATGCACATACAATGTTCGGTTGTAAGAACTCGCCTACAGTACTGAAATTTAGCTTCCCAAAACATCTAATACAATTGTTCTTTGCCCTTGCCTGCAGTAGGGCTTTTATACACTGTATATTTATCCTTACAGAACGGTTCTGTGTGTTAATAGCTCACTCTTCACATAACCAACATTTCCAGAAGAATTCACAAAAACTGTTTCATGGTGATTTCATTAAACATACTTCTTCTGAGATCACATTTTAAAAGGTTTGTTATCAATCAATTATTGGCTGTCAGAAGACGTTTCACTCAATTCACGTTACAGAGGAAAACCTACTAGTAGAAGCAAACTGCTGGAGTGTGTGTAATATATTTTATATTCTAGTCATGTTTTCAAAATTAAAGCATCTTGGGAAGAAGGGAAGAAAAAGCACCTCTTTGAATGAAACAAAGATTTATGCTCTTGAGCTAAAATATGCTCTGAAAAATAACCCTGAAGTTAAATTTCAGAGAGAACAAAACAAAATTCAAGAGAGAATTCTAAACACAATTGCTGATAACTGTATTGTAGATTGCAAATTGATGGTCTTGTGCAGAAAATAATGGGTACATTGCACAGAAAGGGAAGAAAGTAAAAATCTAATCTCTGCTTCTAGAATTGCCAAATGAACATTTGTAAGAAGGGAAATAATTCTTATAGTGATTGTTTTATTATTTAGATAATAGCAGCAGAAATGAATTTCATTTTCTTTCATGAAGAAAGTGCCAGAGTCCTATATGGAACAATGCCAAATTCTTAACAGAGTAGCCAAAGGCCATACTGAGTTGCTTTCTGCTATTATACACTACAAGTATGTGATATATTAAATTTGAATCAAACAAATAAAAAACCCAATCCTAATACAATACCATCTTTCAGTTTCTAGGCTGACACTACCCAGTGTTGAAAGTTGCATTTTATGTTTTTTCTCATCTTTTGAATTGAACCCAACTAATTTATCAATTGAATTGTCATGTGCTTTTCTTTTTAACACGCGTTCATTTATTCCTGGCTTTGTTGATTCTGCTTTTCTCGTACCTATGCAGCATGAGGAGCCTGAAATAGCAAATGGCCAGTTCTCTACAAGATTGGAGAAAATGTTAAGCACTGGATATTTCTCTTGTTCTAGTGGGCATTTAGTAGGATTGTCACTCTCCTAAGATGGTATCAGACAGTAAGAAAAAATGCAAGATTTGAACTTTACAGAGCTGCCTGTTCTACTTATACACTTTAGCAGTTTCCCACTATTGAGCAGCCAACTCACTGGAAATTCCTGACATGGACTAAGTTGCTGACTATTGACAGTGATGGGAATGAAGGACTAATTTTTCTTCATGTGGTATTTGACACTTATGTTTAGTCAGCTGAGTTTGTCTGTTTGGATCTGATACAGATCCAGACTAAAACCTTTAGGTGTCTGTAGAAAGGTCTACCTGGAAACTGGGTAGCTAATGATCCACTACAGTTAGCGAAGACCTAGGGTTTGATTCTGCTTCCTGAGCACGTCTGGAATAACTTGGGATGTCCAAAGGAAACTAGTAGAGCTAGAGAGACCTGCTAGACCTGCAGGTAATTCCCTCTAAATGTAAATAAAGCTGGATGTCAGGTCTTACCCGCCTGCAGTTCTGTAACTGGACTGCACCTCAACTAACTGTTGAAAGAATTAGAGATTCTTAGTTCACTCATAAATCCTATTGAGAGATATCTGTATATCTATCCAAAGCTGAAACTGAAAAAGCCTTTAAGGAGTTGAAATTGGTGCAATCAGCTTGCATTGTCCATCATTATTTTGTTCCTTTGCTTTGAACTCTTTTGAACATTCCCTCATCACAGTACACTTTGTGCTAGAGCATAACGATGTTTCTGAAAATATACAGAATTCCTCATTGGTCTTCTCTGTTTGCATTGCCACCACATAAAAAAAAACAAAAGTGAGACAAAATAGACAAGGAAACTGTAATTCTCCACAATCAGCTGAGTCTATGTTGCTTGGGGTCATACTCAGAAGAGTCACAGTGATTCCATGCATAGTGTTTGATTTCACTGGGAAATTAACAAACATAGAGGATGAAGGAGGTAATCTGGGCACCACATCAAAATAGGACACAAGCAGAGCCAAGATCTGAATGAAACACTGGCTTGTGATTTTCAGAATGTTACACATAATGCTGATTGACATTACAACAATGCCTCTACCCAGGGAAGTGGAAAACATAGCGAAGAAGCAATTTTTCTTCATAGTTTCATAGTTCCTCTAAGCCAGCACATCAGAAGGAACAATTAATGAGGATTTTTTTTTTTTGTCCATAGAGCATAAATTATAAGCAATATGGATATGTGTCAAATCTACCTTGACTGCAAACAAGGACTGTTACTTTTTGCTCATACAACCCTTGTCTCAGACAGGGCTACTGATATACCAGCAGCAAAAAGACTGATTAATAAATACCCTGCTTCACTACTACCGTGCAATAAGCTGCAGGAAGGGACTGACACAGGGAGCTGGTGCTTCACAGAACCCAGAGCCAAGACCACCTATATGTTATGGTGTCCACGTGCTTTATGAGACATTCTTTAACTGACTGCAAATGTTACAAATCGTAGCAGCAAATAGGATGCTATGAAAAATTCTGATTCTTCCTAAGAATGCGAGAAATAAAATCTACACGATCATATATTCAAGAGTTGAGTGATAACATAAATACAAGGGATCTTCATTCTGATATTTGCTATTTTCTGTTTACATTTTTAATACCTGTCTTTACTACCATTGAGTATTGAGTAAACAATTATATACTTAATTTTGAAGTTAATCCTCTGCATTTCTTTCATTTGAGTTTGGGTTTTAGGTTGTGGGTTTTCTGTTTTTTTTTTGTTTTTTGTTTTTTGTTTTAAACAAGTGAAAGAAAACAGTAAACACTGCCTTAAATGACAGTTTAGCAAAGTGGTTTACCAGGAGAATGTGACTTCTTCAAACAATATATCTCCTTCCCCCCCTAGTAAGAGGAATACTACAGAAGACCATGTAATCTTGAATGTTTATTCAATATTTCCATAATTCTTATCATGGGTTTTCTGGAAATGCTTTAAATAGGTAACCAAGCCTCTCAATCACAGCCTTTATGTTCTGCAGTGTTTGTGCAGTGTGATATTTCAAGTTCATGCACTGGCACAGTTGTCAGCTCCTAGAAACTGGCTTAAACACATGGGCATGAATAGACTGGTTTGGGAACAGGGTACTTAAAATTTCCCAGAAAGGAGTTGTAATCATCAGGTGATTGTGGGAAAAGGCGTACTCAAACAGAAAAACACATCTCCTTCCTTGAATGTTTCTTCCAAGTTTCTTTCAATAGCTCAACTGTCTGCTGCAGCACCGAGACCCAGACTGTGCCCAGGAGCTGTGCTGGGAACCAGTGCTCCTGCTCCAGAGCTGATTTGCTAATGCTGTGCCTCAATTCTCCTACCCCTGTGTGCATAGGTGGACACTGCCACTGCTAATTAGGTGTCATTACACAAATCTGGTTCAGTTCAGCTCTGCCAGACAGCTTTAAAATTATGTTTTAAAGATCAGAATACCAAAAAAACTACACTGTGCAGAATTTAAATCTTATATATTTAAATCTTGTATTTAAATAATTATATTTCAGAAGCTTTCTACTAACAGAGGTTGCAGTGAATATATGTAGAGACAATTGGAATTATAAGATACCTGTTTGATGACTAGCAAAAAAAGCTATATTAAAAATATTAAAATATTAAAAATATTAAAAATTACTTGTCTTCCAAAGTAATTTCTGCAGCAACCTATTGTATTTAGTACAGCGGCTGGAACTTCTGCTGTAAGCCATGCTGATGCTCAAAACACTTTTGAATGCTTTTGAAATTTGGGTCAGCTTTATTACTTCCACAAACTAGGAGGTTAAGCCATCTATAAACATATGGGCTTAACAACCTCAGATGCAACACTGCGTATCACCCTGTCATTATCATCCCCACAGCAGGCTGAGGTTCAACTGGGTAAGGGTGAGCTTAGAGCAGAAATTGCAAACAGTGAGACCTAGCTGAAGGCTCATGAAGATAACATTCTACAGATTTCCAACAAACAGAGAAATAACTTGTTAGCACAAAGGAGGGCCTGCTTTTTTGGTCGTAAGTGGTACTTAAAGACCATGGCAATCTGCTTAGGAGCTCTTGGTGCTGGACACTGTTTGAAGGAATCCTAATGTACTGCTAAGAAAACTATTCTGTATCAAATGCTGCATATTAACTTTTATTTCCTCAGTTCATCTTGAAGCATCTATGGAGAAGAATTATATGAAGACAAACCAGAGGGAGAGTCATTGCTTTTTGTTTTTCTCTTTAGTAGGTTATTTTACAGAAGAGTGCTTCTAAATATTTATTAGCCAAATAGTCCAATTAGTCCAATTAGCCAATTAGTCCAAATGAGGTATTTGGACAAAAAACAAAACAAAAAAAGGCAGCAGTTTGAACATAGAATCATAGAATAGTTTAGGTTGGAAGGGACCTTAAAGCCCACCAGCCCCAACCCAGTGCTGTGGACTGGCTGCCTCCCACCAGCTCAGGCTGCCCAGGGCCCCATCCAACCCAGCCTTGGACACCTGCAGGGATGGGGCACCCACAGCTCTATGGGCAGCTGTGCCAGGGCCTCACTGCCCTCTGAGTAAAGAATTTCCTCCTAACATTTAACCTAAATCCCTTCTCTTTTAGTTTAAAATTGTTTCTTCTTGTCCAATCACTATCTATCCATGTAAAAAAAAAAAAAAAAAAAAAAGAAAAGAAAAAAATCAATCTCTCTCATGTTTATAAGCTTCCTTTAAGTAATGGAAGTCTGCAATGAGGTCTCCCCAGAGCCTTCTGTTCTCCAGGCTGAAAAAACCCAGCTCCCTCCGTCTGTCTTCACTGACTGTCTCACCTTTGACTGAGAAGCATAGATGCAGTAAACGAGAATTTTCCCAATAGGGAAAATAGGGTTTTGACATCCCTGTAGGGATTAAGTTTTTCTTTCATATTGGTAGTAAAGTGTAAATCTTCAGTTTCTATCAAGTTGCTTGAGATTATCAGAAATTTAAGCAATATAATCTATGAAACCTACTTTATCAACTAAATGTTTTTTTGTTGCTTCTATTCCCAGGCCTTTTCATTTAGGCACATTAGCAATAAATATGCTTCTGACAGAATGTTACAAAAAATAAGATAGAAATAATAACCAAGACTGAATAAACAAGAAATTACACTTCAATATACATTCAGAAAAGAAAGAAGATAGCAAAATATTCCAGCTCTACACTTTCCTCACCCCAAACCAAGCCCTGATGTGCAGGATACCCATCTACGTTAGAGGAGAGAGGCTAAAACACTCTCACTGACATTAACTTACAGATGAATGACTCTAACTTGAGCCCTGAGTATTTTAGCTTCCTTACCCATGTGCCCATGGCCCTCCAGAAGTAAGTCAATAGCATGTCCATAACAGCTGGTTGTGTAGTGGCCCAGGGAGATTTGCATTGTGACCTTTGTCCAGCTCCTCCTGGGAAGTATCCAGGGAGAGGTGTCAGCATGGCAAAGCTTGCATTGCCAGGGCTGGCACTAATTAATGACCTTATTATCCATCCTGAGAGAGGTCAAAGACTAATGAGCTGATCTGAATGACAGATATATTTGCAGCAGCATAGGAAGCTCTTCGCTCTGCCACTGTTGTCAGACTTCATAAATTATCACCCAGGTACCTTTGTGAATACCTTTATGTTACATTTAAACTACACAACTAGTTAGTGTCAAGTGTTAAATAGTCTTTTTAAGTTAATCTTCTGTGGAGGAGTGAGTGGAGGTGAACAAGGAAAAGGCAGTTCTATGAAGTCGAAGAGCTGTGCAAGGCAGGCAGCACAGCACAAAGCAATAGCTTTGTTTTCTGCAGCCAGGGGTTTAATAGGCATGGGAAACAACACTATCTACCCTTAAATGAGGTCTGTAAGCAGTGGATCCTAACTCCACTCCTTCTGGTCACTCAGTGCGTTGCATATACCTGAGCTCCCCTGGGCTGGCCCTGCCTTCCTACCAGGTGCTCAATCACTGGTTCAGGCTGTGACTTTGCATTTCTACAACAACAGGTCACAGGAAAAAAAAAATTGTTTATAAATTGACCTTAAAACTTGCAATAGAAGGCCACATCTCTTAAAAAAAATGTATTCACAGTCACTGTAATCTGGAACCAACAATTGTTTCTTGAATACACAAGCAAAACAACAACAAAGAAAGGGAGTGAGCAAGCGTATGAAGAAAAGATGCGCAGCTCATCTCACTTTTCTCACGTACCTACAAGAACAAAATTTAGTTGCTACAACTTGATCAACAAATTTAATCATCTATTTAAACAGGAATTACAAGGAGCACGAGGTTCAAATATTTTCCACTTTAAAAATGTAGCTGGCGGATTTCCTCAGGGCATATACAACTATTTTGTAAGGCTAACTTTTCCTAACACAGAATTCACACAAAACAGTTGCAGTATTTCCTCCAAACTTTCCACAGATTTGACTTGTGTCAAATAATGAATGGGAATCTTACATAATCTAAACAGCTTATCTGATACATACATTGTAAAAATTAATGGGAAAAAAAATGCATTCTCAAAAGTCTGTCATTCATTACAACTATTTGTTTCCCAATTTACCACTAGACATTTAGAAGAAAAAGAGAGCTAAAGATAAAAATGTCTTGGCATTGTTATTGCAGCTAATAACATACTGTAACAAAACAAGCAAAAAATTGCACTGTGGAGAAAAGGGGAATATCAAAGACATAGATCAGTCAATCAACAGGTACTATGATCACTATCAGCAACTCATCTCCTCAAAGAAGGAAGGAACTCACTTTTTATGTTTCCCCATACATTAAACAATAAAACAACTTGTTTACACTGGGACAGTTACCTGCAGCTTCCCAGAAAGGAAAAAACACACACTGAGAGCAAGATTTGTTGGGACAATCATGGCAGTCACCAAAGTGGAAAGAAGGTCTCACACCAAAACTTTGTGATCACTGACTAAACAGAGAGCCTGAGAATGGATCAGGCTTGAAGTATTTTCTGCTTTCAATTCTATTCTAGGTATATATTCTTACCTCATATCTACCAAAATTCTGGGAGAAGTAATTAGAAAATAAGGTAAAATATCCTAATATATATATTGTAATGATATTAAGCTGTGTATTTTGTGCGCACTTGATAAAGTACTAAGTCATTGTATGTTGACTTGGATCTTTATAAAAATTAGGAAAAAAAAATGCTGAGAGTAATCTTTTTTTCTGAGGTTGTAAACTAGCAGAACTAAGCAGAAGTTAAAATGTTTTTCAGCAGAAACTGTTCATATTTGAATATGAGTATTCTTGACTGCTTGTGCTTTATGTTGAGTCTTACAATCTGAACAATATCATGAGAACCTTGCGAGGTTCTAACTCTTATTAAATGCAACAAGTTAAAAAAAAAAAAAAAGGTCAATGAAAATGTGCTGTATTCTGAAAAGTTCATTAATATGACTAATAACTAAGTGGAATCATTTTCTATTGAAATGCTTGTCTTGATGCACTTACACCTTATTTTTCTGATGGCATGCTACATTACAGAACACTTTCTCCTTCTTATATATTTTGAAATATGAAGTCCTAGTACACACAGAAACTTATCAATCAGGAAGAACTCAGTAGTTTTACTTCCAAATAAAGTCTACTCTTTGCACGACCATGGTGTAAATGTAAGTTCCTAGTGCAAATGGGTTAAGATCATTTCATTGTCTCCAAAATGGTTATCTTCTCTGGCTATAGGAACCATATGTGATCTGTATATACGTACATGAAGTTCACGCAGCCCGTCCCGGCAGGTGGAGCAATCCAAACAAAACTGAGATTGGTGGTTGGGAGATGGCTCACGTGTGATGCGACCACACTGCACATGAACTGATTTCCAAACTGGTGGTCAGACATAATTCCTACAAGAAAGACACAGAGGAGATAAACAGTAACACATGTTAATGGCCCAGAGTAATACATCTACCATGTGTTTCATCATGGCAATATGCAGTGTGAAAAGCCAAGAGTATGCCACAGACTAATTAGAATTAATGCCAATGAAAACATTGGAGCTGGCCTTTGCTTGAGCCAAGGCTGACATTGGCTGCATGTACTTGCTATCATTATTCTTCATGAGACCAATACCAGAGGAATTATTTGCATTTTTAAAGGAGGGAGTTGGACTGCAGCTGCTGTAAATCAGTGTTACTCTATTAACTGATTTACATACATTATCGATCTAAAAGAAAATAAAATCTGAAAGAGAAATCTCATGTTTTAATTAGCAAAATGAAGCTGATATAAAAAGGTGTTATCTTTTAGTAGAAAGGCACATCTACTTGGAAAAAAACAGATGAGCTGTTGTTTCATTAACTCTTCTGATCTGAAATAAAAGCAGCAGCCTTCAACAGCTTTACCAGTATACACTCCTTTGAATTTTTTTTTGAATCGGCCTTTAATATATGGATGAGTGTAAATGTCTTCTATTAATCATCCTCTCTGGAATTCACTCCAGTACATAATTAGATAAAAGAACTGTATTTTTTTTAAACAAAACTAACAAAAAAACAACCACCCCCCTCACCAAAAGCACAACAATAATGACAACAGTTTTCTTCCTCCTCAGAGCCCCTCTGTAGTTTCCTACAGATCAGTGCAAACATGGTTGGTTGTTTAATACCCCCAGGCAATCTTACTTGAATGGATTACTACACCTTTAATCTGCACATTAAACAATAAATGTTGAAAATATTCTTTTGAATGTGCTTATTAGAAGAAAATGCCTTTTTCCCAGTGACTTCAAATATTGATCCTTCAGTTCAAGGAATAGCTACATGGGCTAAAACACTGCTAATAGGATCAGAGGAAGAGCAAATGGTAGCAGGTACCTCCATGCTCCAAAAGCTGACTGTTAGCTGTTACGTTGCTTGGAAAGTTTATGGTGGTTGGATCTGAAGGACAATTTCTTCTCAGCAAGAGTGGTGAAGCACTGGTACAGCTGCCCAGAGAGGTGCTGAAGTCACCATCCCTGGAGGTGTTCAAGAAAAGGGTGGATGTTGCACCGAGTGATGTGCTCTAGAGCAGTCACAGGCATGGGTTGGTGGCTGGACTAGATAATCCTAGTGGTCTTTCCAACCTTAATGATTCTATGATTCCATGATTCTGTGATTTCTTACAGTTCCTTGCTGTAGTTATAAATAAACCTTATCTTTGCCTCTCAGAATCCCCAACAGTGGTTTTTATGGCTGTTCTGAAATGCAAACCCAGCAGATCCTCTTAAACCCTTTCTCTAAAACCCTTCCACAGTGAAGGAGTTTGCCCACAGAAGCCCTTCACTGCATAGGCAGATGAATCTACGTGCATCGCTCCTCCTGTGCCTCCCCAGAAGCTGCCAAAGGAAATTGCTGAGTGTTTTACAGATCAAAAGCAACATCTGAAATCCCACTCGGGCTAGGTTATATGTATTCTGTATCTTGGGGGCTATTAAATTCTAAACCTGCTTCAGTTTTGGGGAAGAAATGAAACCACAGCGAGTATAAGTAATCTGTCCCAGGAAAGACAGGAGTGGGTGATGGCAGTGATGGCTGTACCTTTTACAAATGACTCCAGCCCTCACATGCAGGCTTTTTCAATTAGTTCCCCACTTATGTATACACAAGGTATTCCGTCATTCAGGCTTTTACACAGCTCAGCTCAAATTCCATACAAATGGAATCATAGAATCATGGAGTCATGGAATGATTAGGGTTGGAAGAGACTTCAAAATATGAAGTTCCAAGTGCCTGTCATGGGCGGGGATAGATCTCATTGAGTTGGGATGGCCACAGAGGATGCTCAGGACTCACTGGGTGGGAGCCTCACATCTGGAGAGCAGTGGTAGGGAAGCCCAGGGAGATGGATTTTTATGGCCTCATCCTAGTTTATTGCAAGATAGCAGGTGCATATGGACTTTGGCCGTCGCTTGTCAGCCTACACTGACATTTTAAGTTTTTGTTTGCCTTCCTTGACCAATTGGGGTGGTGGTATTGTCAAAGAAACCAGCTTGTTTTGTACCCAGTTTATCCAGAAAAGACATACAGAGACTAATGTGTCCAAAAATATGCCCAGGGATATATAGACACCCTTGCAGACTGTGTGCTATTTAGGCAGCTCTTTTGCTTTGCTGAGAGTAAAGATCAAATCTCTATTTCTTTCCCAGTGCTGTGGGTCTTGGGCTTCTCTCTGAAGTTTTGGCAATATCCAGTGACTTAGGAGTGTGGGTCTGGTCTCCAGAACCTATATAGGGCACCAGCTCACACATAGCAGCATCCCTGGCTCCTTTATGGGAAACAGAGCCAGCTAAAGGCTTTAGCAGGTTATTTAAATAACAGATATTTTGAGGGGAGAAACAGGAACAGCAATTCAGTCTGAAGAAATCTCCCTTTCTCCAGAGCCAGCCAAATACAGGAGAAGACAAAGACTGCCCTACCCACATCCTGCAGCCAGGGACAGGCACACCAGCTTGGGAAATGTGACTGTTTTCCTTGGCAGCAACTTGTGAGTTAATGAATTCCCTAGGTTTCAAGGCAGTAGACTGCAAAAATGTGTCTAATACATCAAACACGTACAACATCTGTGGAGAATTTCTTTTCCCTTTGATTTACAGTTTATAAAAAGAACAACTTTGCAGTGACTAGAATAAATTCTAAACAATGAAAAGAAACTCATTCAGAATTTTTGAAGACAAAAATGTCAATGAATTGCAAAGAGAATACTCAAAATTCTGTGTTATAATTGCATCACTGTTTTGGCATTATATTTTATTAATAATTTATCATGATAATTTTTACAATAAAAACTACCACTGTTTATCTGTTGGATCTTTACTGGGTATGTCAGCTCTACTTTGCAGTTCAACATTTTTAGAATATTTCATGAAAATGAAGCACTGATGCTTTACAGAAAGACACAGAGATGCTTAAAAAACCTTAATTTAACTGACTGAGACTTAAAACCAAAAGATTCATGCTGAAAAGGGGAACATGAAAACAACAAAACATAAAAATGTGAAAGATCGAGGAATGCAATTAATACCAAGAACTTATTTAAAAAAGAAAAAAAAAAAAGAGAGAGAGAGAGAGA
Organism: Phasianus colchicus; assembly: GCF_987193195.1. Lineage (NCBI taxonomy): Eukaryota > Metazoa > Chordata > Aves > Galliformes > Phasianidae > Phasianus > Phasianus colchicus. Next base: position 13,919,318 of record NC_143436.1, read on the forward strand.
GAGAGAGAGAAACTGTTATTTCCTCCTCTTGCTACCAGCTTTCTTGTAGCACCTTGCTATGGAAAGCAGCACTTCCCTTCTTCATTCGCCCTCCAACCAGGCAAGCTGCTTCCTAGGCTGAATGCTAGGCCCTAAACCTAAGGAGAAATGTGAAACAAGCTCCTTCCATGAAAAACAAACTGGGAAAAGACAGCCCTGATTTTATAGCAGCTCTCAGAACAAATACGTGTCCTTCATGTACCTCAGAGCATGCCTTATGTTAAGGTATTTGGCTCAGGACCACATGGTCCTATGGACCGTGTCCTGTTGGCCACTGCTGCCATATCTATTCAAGTCTGGTGTTTAAATAAGTAAGAATGTTAAGGTAACATTTTAAGATCTATCTGTATAAAACACTCTAAAGCCTTTTGGAAATAACCAAATGTTGCCAGCTCACTTAATCCCAGAATGCTCAAAAGCTAGTTACCATCACATATCCACAGGTCTGAAATGTGCTACATGCAAAGACACCGGTAACATCTCTTGGAGTGCCTTTTCCCTTGTTTTTCTGGGTACATTCATTATACTCACATGTTCCAGACACCTGTGCTTTTCAGCTACTCCATCCCCTAAAATTTCTGAGTCTTTAGGAGTCCCAGTAAATTCATTCCGGCCCCAGACATGTTTTGTACCTGTGAACAACACTGCTGGGAGAGGAACCAGACGTGCTCAAGTCCTCTCAAGATTTAACTCAGCAGCTGTTTTCATTGCGTAAATTTTCAAAAATGTGCTTAGCTCTATTCAACCCACTCTTTAGAGTCACTGAATGAAAAAGCCTCTATGTGAAGAGGTAGATTTCAAGAGGTAGATCAAACACAAGAAATCCAGACATGGAGAAAACTTTTTGAATGGAGAATATAATGTAAAGTCAGATGACAAGTCCATAGCTTCAATCTTTGCATGTGAAAAATTATTCTACTGATAATTAGAGTCATTAGTAGGGTGTTAGTGCTAATTGAGGGAAGTATTATGCCTCTTAAATAAGGTGGTATGCAGGAAGGTGAACAAGACATGACATCCAAGCGCAAGGGCAGTTCTTCAGTTCCTGACAACTTTAACCTTGGTGTGAGCCTTCCCCGAAAGAGGAGGGAAAGAGATAGGAACTGTTCTCTCAGCTGGACCTCTGGAAGCCAAAAGATAATCTTTTGTTCTGACAGGGCTTGAGAAGCATCCAATGGTGCAGACAAATGCAGTAAAATTAACATTCTTTTCTGCTTCCTAAATCTGAGAAATGTGGATCTGTAATAATTCTGATTTACATGATGTAACTACATGAGGTTTCTTATTTAGAAAGCATTTTCCTAAACCAATAATTTACACAAGTATCTCATCTGCATGTCAAAGTCCTCAGCTTAACATCCCTGGTAAGTCTCAATAGGATTTCCTGCACTGAACCAGATGGTAGGTAGCCAGCCATTTCTTATTTGCCATACGAATTGAGGATGATAGCAGGAAAGAGGATTAATGTTAAATACAGGTGTAAGATGAATGACTACAATTTGATTTTGCTGCCTCTAAATTGATTATCTGCTACGCATTTCCATTTTCAAACTAATGCATAAGGGTGACAGTAAAATCCCAAACATAAAATATTGATGAAATACCAAGAAAATAAAGCTGTAAGTGCCAAATCACTCCAGGCTCTTTGGGAAAGTAATCATTCCTGATTTACAGATAATAAAAATAGACATCTTCAGATGATCCTTCATAATATGAAGGAAGGAGCTGTGCCTTCAGGACAGGTCCTTAGGACACCCCTGGGCAATGTGATGCAGTGGTTGGCAACCCTGCCCATGGCAGGGGGTTGGAGTTCAGTGACCTTACAGGTCCCATCCCTAAGCTATTTCATGATTCTAAGACACCTCAGAATCAGGGTCATCCCGAACCAGCCCAGAACATGGCTCCTTCTGGAGGCCAATGGGGAGCCCCACACCTCTCCTTATCATCTGGGAGGAGAAGAGGCTGCGCAGCAGCTGAGCAGCAAGCTGTCTAACCTGAATTCACAGCAATCCGAGTGCAGGCCCTAAGGAAATTTTTAGGCTAGAATCTGTGCACTGGATGTATATAAGCTCTGAGTGCACTTCACAGCTGCTGGAGCTGCAGATTTCAGACCACGTTTCCAGAGCCAGGCACCTCCCTTTCTACTGTGTATATTTTGATGTTTAAAGCACCTTTCTGCTCCTTATCTGGAGAACAGGCATATAAACAAAATATGTCTTTTCCCCAAATACAAGTGAAGCAATGGCTTATTTTTGGTTGCTGGAAGAATATTTCAGCAGTGTCTTTAAACTATTCTGAAACCTTTTCAGGATTCTGAATTAAGTTCTAAAGCTCTATGTAGAAGAATAGGAAGAATACAAAGAAAATCAAATATATATATATGTACTTTTAGTACATGCATGTGTCTAAGAAAACCATCAGCAGTTTGCACTTAAAAGGATGACTGGAAGTAAAGAATTACCTGGAATTGGCAACTATGCTGTTGTTTCTAAAGGATGATTACATATACACAATTAGGAGCTCATTCTGCGACCTGTACAGAAGGCAAGCAACCTTCTGTAGGCAGCTGAACTACCCAGACAAGTCCCTTCAAAGTGAGTAATGGTGCAGAGTCCAGCGCTAAGTGAGCTGCGCTCACTGAGCTAAAAGATGAAGTTGCCAATTGATTTTTTTTGATTGATTTCATTCTGCTTCACAGGAAAAACACATCTTGTTTGATAGCAACAGACTGCTAAAGCGCTCAGTGGCCCCTGTGATCAGTTAAGGGTCAGGGTGATTTGATAAATTATTAAAGAGTACGAAGAAAGAAAAGACCGTGAGCTGTGTCTTCCACCAGCAATATATTGCCTTCATCTTTCTTGAAGTCACGCAAGTATTTAACTGTTATTATTACTGCTTCATCATTAAATAATAGATTATTTCATCCTATGCAATGTTGGGGAAAATACCATCCACAAAGTAGAAGTAGAAAAAGAACAAATAGCCATATAACAACTTAATAAAGGCTGTCACTAAAATCCTAAACTCCTTTTGTGGTCAGGAGCCAAGTGGAGCCTGAATGCAGCGAACTGAACCCCTGGGGCACTGCTGTGCTGAGCAGCTGGGGACGGAAGTATTTATTTTACAAAATATTGAATGTATTTTCTTTATAGTTCTGGAAACAACAATTTTCTGCAAGTTCGCATTTGAATTACTTTCACAATTTGGGACCCAGGTCAGAGCTATTCAGATGCCAGCAAGAGTAGTGCTTTATGTTCATGTTTTTTTGAGTACTTCCTGAAGGGAGCACTTCACTTGACATGCAGGAATTATCCTCTGATATACAGATTTACAAAACTTGCTCTGAAAGGGAGAATATTTTTTTGCTCTACCTCTCTTTTAATGTTCTACTTTTAAGTAATTGTTAATCAAAACTTTTGAGCAACCTTTTGTTAGAAGCCACTTAAGGGTATAATTTCATCTCGGGGATTTATGAGTGCCAGTCTCATTAAGCCTAACAGAGGTTACACATATGGAAATTCTGGTGCACGGGGAGGAGAATATCGCCTTTCATTTGCATAATTCCCCGAGAGGCTGAATGAGCCCCTTGTGTAGCAATGGGCTGTGAGAGGCAGGGGTGGGGGTGCAGCCTCTGGGTGGGTTTGGGTGGCGCTGGAGGGGGAGAAGAGGGCAATGTACAGCTGAAGCCAGAGTGTTCCACAGAGAGCAGCACGGGACTAAGCACTCCAAGGCAAGTAGATTTAGTAACAGTAAACAGGGACCAGCAGTAGTATAAATAGCAAATGCTAATAAGCTTCTGTGTTGCTGAAGTACAGAAGAAAAAAACTCTTAACAAAGGCTTGAGCCAAAATCTATTTTAAATGTTCACTAACAGCTCTAGCATGTTTTATAATAGTAACTTTTGTATTTTTCTTTATAGAAGCTGTTAGGCAGATACCTTCATCCTGTGCTAGCTTTTCATAGGTTTATTTTAGCACTGCATTCCAGCTCACCCTCTTGCAGGAGAGCAGCTTTGCACCTGCTCTTTTTTTAATGTTTTTGTGTTTGGTAGGTGCGTGTCTCATCCATATGGACAACTCCTATACAACTTCCCACAGCTATTGCATTGCTCTGAATCCTTCCACTCCACGTACCTCAGAACACATCCCAGGAGCCAGCCATTGGGCTCAGTACTTGACTGGGTTTGTGTCAGCAATTGGTGTGACAAGGGACCACCATTCTGAACTGTCACACATTGCTCCCACCAGGCTCATTCCCAGGGCCGTGTGACAATTCATGAAGGCAGCATTGAAGATACAGAAATTGCTCTAAGTTTGCCCTAGTAGAAATGAAAATGCAAACTGAGAGAACCACCCTGATCTCCTCCTCACACAGAGCCTCACACTGATCAGACTGCCCACTCCGTGGCCAAGGTAACATCCACCAGAACATCACTATGCAACAGCAAGAAAACAGCTGCACACCTCAATACCAATGTAATTAACTGCCCGACACTCATTTATAACATGCATAAATTCTACTTACATCTACAATGCAGTAATCCTTTACAAAACATTACCTTCCAGAAGAAAAAAAAATAATCTTCACAGCAGAGTCCAGCTGTGCTAGGCTGAGTAATTTCCATAGGACAACACTCAGTCTTTGGCTGTACTGTTGATGGTGACACATCCTGATATCCTGGTTGCTTTTCCATAGCCTAGTGTGACTAATTGGGATAATGGCTTCAAGGTTTTACCTACAAAACCCTAAGACTCTTTTTAATTTATTTTTAATGAACTTAATAGTTGCTGGCAGCAGTTTGCCTTGTAATGCATTTCCTCCTTTTTGATCCTTTGCCTGTAGACATCTTCTGCATGTGCCCACATTACCATCACTGTCTCAGCCACTGAAGGACACACTCAGTGTCGGTATCTTCTTTGTGCTTCCCTAATTATACTTTCTCTCTCTGTTGTTGACATAAGCAGTGAACTCTGATGTTTAAAATTGATAGTTTCCTCCAAAGCAAATTATATCAGTCAAACCAATCAATAAGGATGCCTTCATAATGAACCCACAGGGACCGCCATGGAAATTGTTCTACAGATGCAGAATTTATCATTTGTAGACATCATTTGTTGCTTTGCAGTCATGTTATTATGCAAATCGTTTTGTTCTGTTCCATAATTCCTTATCCAGATATCTGAAAGTGAGCCTGTAAATGCGAATTGTGCACAGGATCCCCAAAGTGTCCCCTACTAGTGAGAGATTCTCCAGGTTCCCCATCTCCATAAATGATCTTAAACAAAAAGATAGGAGATTTAGGTTGGGTCTTAGGAGGAAATTCTTTACTCAGAGGGCGGTGAGGCCCTGGCACAGCTGCCCATAGAGATGTGAGTGCTCCATCCCTGCAGGCACTCGGGGCTGGGTTGGATGGGGCCCTGGGCAGCCTGAGCTGGTGGGAGGCAGCCAGTCCACAGCAAGGGGTGGGGATGGATAAGCTTTAGGGTCCCTTCCAACCCAAGCCATTCCATGATTCTGTGACTCCCTCTGGGCTTGCAGCTTAGTAAGGACTGTGTGCTGGAATTACACAACCACATGGGAAGAGCTGGCTACAACCACAAAAGATGGTTTTATCTTTTTACGCACAAAAACCAAGAGCCACTACAGTATGCACTGTGTGAAAATACCAGCCATAGTGTCTGCATCTGCAGCACTCAGTGAAGAGCAGGACTTAGCAGGGAGCCGAATGAGTTGACAAATGCATTTCACTGAGTACTTCAGCAGTGACACAGGAGGTGGTTTTGTGGGTTGCATGAAGGAATTAAATGAAAATTGCCGATCTTTGGGAGTTCTTTCTTTGGAATTATGCTGAGATTCAGCACCACTAGCTAAACGTTACCACTATCAATGCTCAGATCACATTAACCACAGATGGGAATGCAGATGTGCCCACTGAATGCACATTCCAAAAACATTCTGACATTAGCCAGGACCTACTGGGTTCACCTCTATATAATGACAAATCTATTAGAGCCACAGCTTTGAGCAGCAAGCAAGGTGTCCCTTCTGTGCTGGGGATGCTTGGGAATAGAAATTACAAACATCAGACTGTATCAGAGAACATGCATTTCCACATTCCGCAACACCTCCTAGCTGTGCAATGTCACTTCACTGCCACCAGGCCAGTGCGTGGGGGCAACATCTTTTGGCTGGAGCAGAACTGTTGACACACAGCTGCTCTGTAAGGCAGGAGGTTGAAAGTTGAAGTCTTTTCCTGTTACATACTTAGCACAGAATCATAGAATCATGAAGGTTAGAATAGACCATTAACATCATCTAGTCCAACCATCATCCCATCCCACCATACCCACTAACCACCTGCACATCTCCATGTTTCTTGAACACCTCCAGGGACAGTGACTCCACCACCTCCCTGGTCAGTCTGCTCCAATGCCTCACTACTCTTTCCAAGAAGAAATTTTTCCAGTTATCCAACCTGAACCTGCCCTGGCAGCACTTAAAGCCATTACCTTTCTATCGTTACCGAGAGAAGAGGCCAAGCTCCACCCTCTCAGACTTCCTTTCATCACTATCATCGCTATGATAACTACATATCACTTACAGTTTTCAGACTTCTGTGGTATATTTAGCAATGAAATAAAAGTCACAATCTAAGAACTCCCAAATAGTTGTTTAGGTTCTTGATTAATCTTTAACATCTTTTTCTATGATGACTGCAGGACAAAACAGAAAACTGAAACTGGATAACTGCAAAATGTGGCAATCATTGTTCCCTTTCCCTTGTGAAATGGGCAGTAGTTTACTTTTCTTACTGCTCTATCTTAAAACTGCTGTGATCCCACCCTTTGTTACTTTATGCTGCATCTCCCCCAGTAGCCAACAAGGCACTGTAATGCCGAGAGTATGCACTGAGCAGCCAATAACAGAAAAAGCAGCATGTCCAGCAGCCTGAATTTCCATGGGGCCAGCAGGATGGTGCACATTAAGAAGAAAACTCCCCAGAATACATACTACAAGCTAACAAATGTGAACAGCAGCCATACCATCAGGAAAAAAAAATTAAACACAAAATTTTGTACAAACCAAACAGAATAATTACAGCCAACAAGGCCTAAGGGTTTGAAAATTATTTTACTCATTCATTTCCATATTACTTCTAACTTTACTGATAAAAAAATCACTAGTGAGAACAAATCTGGTGCAATGCCCTTCAGCCAAATGGTATATATTAAGACATATATGCCACAGACAGAATACTGTATTTCCATGCTTTTATTTCTATCTGACAGCACATACTGTCACAGTTAAGAGTAGAGAGAAAATAGAGAAGAAAGTAATTCTGCATTTCATTCCTTTGTCTGGAAATTACCCCTTCTGGAAAAAATACTATCAATCACAAATAGGCAAGAACACTTCCAGATCAGATACGAACAAAGCAAATAAAGGTTGTCAAGAACCAGGAACCCTCTTGTAAACTGTCATTCAATGTCAACAGTAGTTCTGGGGAAAAAAGACTGCTGTTCTTGAAGTCTTTTCCTCGAAAGACCACTCTACTACCAAATCTTAAAGGCTGAACTTCTGCCACCCTTTCACACTCAAGCAAGGATCTTAAAATACCATGCAGGACCCAATGGTGCCCCAGCACAGACAGTGAGGGATGGTGGTCCTGCGCACATCCCACGCACAGACCTTGCAGTTTTGTGGCTCAAATATCCTTTCCACCAGCCAAAGATCATAGAATCTTAGAATCACAGAATGGCTTAGGTTGGAGAGAAACTTAAAGTCCAATTCTAACCCTCTGCTGTGGGCAGGGCTGCCATTCACCAGATCAAATTGTCCAGGATCCCATCCAACCTGGATTTGAATGTCTCTAGGCATAGGGCATCCATAACTTCTCTGGGCAGCTGTGCCAGTGCTTCATTGCTTTCTGAGTAATTAATTTTCTCCTAGCATTCAACCTAAATCTCCCCTTAGCTTAAAGCAATACCCCCTTGTTCTATCACTATTAGACCATGTGAAAGTTCAGTCTCTCTCCTGTTTGTAAGCTCTCTTTAAGTACTTGAAGGGCACAATGAGGCCTTCCCATAGCCTTCTTTTCTCTGGGATGAACAAGCACAACTCCCTCAACCTTTCTGCATAGGGAAGGTGCTGCAGCCCTCTGATTACCGTCATGGCCCTAAAGATCTCCCTGAAACTGTGGGTTACCTCGGTTCTGATCAGGCAGCATGCTCATAGGTACAGCCATCACCTGAGCCTATGCTTTTTGGAAGATAAGATGTATTTTAAAAGAACTTATAGAAAGAAATTTTAAATCAGTAAAATATATTCACATCTAGAGACTGGTCAGTGTTCACGAGGAAGCAGCTAATGCCATACTGATGCAAAAATTGTGTGCTACAGAGAGTGCAGAGGCTATACATCCTCCAACAACACCTATGGCATTGCTGTCAAGAAGAAAATTGCAGGTATTGCTATGGGATTATAAGGAGAAGACTAAGCAAATGATCACCTCTAAGAGGTCTGGATTGCATTGCAAGATCTGGGACAGAATTAGGAAAAAACACAAGGCCTGTGACATGCAGGGGTAAGCAAGACTAGAGGAACCTGGCTGCTCTCAATGATGCAAGTCTACAATTTGGACACACAGATTCAAACTTAAAACATAATTCAGTTCCATGAATGAGTGCCTAGCTGCAAGCCTCCTCTTTGAGCAATCAAACCCAACTGGGACCATAGTGGGATAAATACTCCAAGATCTTATAGCAGTTTCAGAAAAGGTTTAAAAAGTACAGTAAGTCAAAGCAACACACCAGAGAGTTGCACAAGGGAGCAGCAGTCCCATTAACATATAAGGGGAAGGATAAAAATATGAAGATCAAGGCATGGCCCTGCTTTTTGAGCTGCAAATCTGCCCTTAGCAAGAAAAATAGCCCAAATAGCTGCAGCCCCACAAGGAAGTTCCCCTTTTTATTGTTGTTTTGCAGATAATGAAATCAACAGAAAAGTGTGAGGGCAAAGGGACAAAATTAACTCTCAGTCTCAAGGTCTCAACTACATTTTTTTCCTGTTCAGGGCAGATTAATAATTCAGAAAATGAGCAGGTTTTCTAATTTCCATTCATCAGCCCTGCTATGTATGACAATTGATTTGTTTTCTCAGTAGGATTTCCAAATACTTTGCAGATCTGATGCCATCTCACACTGTACCATAAGCTCTCACAAATATTAATGCTTCTTCATATATACACATTCTCTGTTCAAACACATGGACATCCATGTGGTGCACAGGGCTGGTGGAAAGAATCTATGAATTTATCAACAGACTTAGAGCTTTTGGCACTAGTATATAACCAAAGGGATGTTTTAGGTAAATAATAATCTTGTCAAATCTGAATAGATTAGGGAGTTTTCAGCTGATGTACCAACATGGGCCAAAAATGTCAGATATTTTGGTCTGGAAAAATGAAATGACTGCTTATTTCAGCACTCCTTGAATGCAGTGACCAGAACAACTTTGAAGAGGGACACTATATTGAATAAACAGTGCTGCTTGGAAAGACTGAAACCTAATTTCACATGGGTCAACCCAAATGGAGACAAAACTGCTCTGGAGTGAGCTGAAGGAAACATGGTGGCCTCCTAAGGAAGCTGCTCAGTGTCTACAGGCATGCAAAGACTGGGAGGAGCCAGGAATGCCCCCATGTCCCACATCCCATGGAAGTCCCTTCCAGAAGAGGCAGCTGGGTAACCATATTGAGTACCTAGGACTGGGCAGCACCAGTGAGATGCTCCAAGTCTGAGCAGGCTGCCCCATGAGCTGGCCGCTCTCTCTTCTCCCATCTGTGCAGGCATATTGAGGGAATTTCATAGCCCTTGACATTCCCCTTGCCAATTAGTGTTTAATTACTAATTTTAAGTAGAGCAATTTTGCCAATTAGAGGTATACTGTATCTTTCCTCATTGGTTAGGATACTTTTTGGAGCAGTAGTAGATGTAGATTTGGATATTCTCAAACAAAAGAAAAAATTGACTTAAACTCCCCTCTCCCATGTCCCTGGTGACCACTTCAGCCACTGAGACTTTGTGATACTCCCCCAGACTGTGAGTTCAGTAAGTGATGTGTCTGCTATTACCTCAACTGCCAGAAATATAACTTTTTTGTTTGGGTCAAATGAAAATTATCAAGAAAAAAATTAAAATCTCAGATTAGTACAAAACACGTATTTTTTAGTTTTTTAATTTGGTAAGAAACTGGAAAATCAGAAAATCTAGGGAAGTACTAATGGTTTCATGACCACAGAGAAATGAGTCATGTAGGTTTGTGCAGTCCAGCACAACTGATGTATTGTTGTTTATATGCTACATTCTACAAGAATAGAGATTTCCTCTGTCATAAAGGCAAATGTAGGTTCATCTTTTTATTTGAGATCACCAAATATTAACACTAAATGTAATGTATAGCTCTTCATATCTCCTAATGACTTCATTTTGTAACATTTTTGAGACAGAACATTTATGATTCCTAATTGGTTCTGTAATGAATTTGATACAATCCATGCTTGTAGCACTGTCTAGTCTTTATTTTGCAGTTTATCTTAATGAATCACCATAATTCACTTGAAAATAATTTCCAGAATCAGTTTTCCATCTGTCTTTCTTGTGAATATTTTGAAGTACTAGCAGTGCACAACTTGAGCTGGAGGTTATATTTGGAATATACCAAAAGTTTGGGGGCTGCTGGTACTCTGCAGCATAGCACAGAGTACAGATAGCTCTTTGCAAATTATCTAAGCACAAAATGTATTTTATAGTCATAAGGTAAGAATAATAATGGAAAAATCAAAGTCAAGTAATATTATCTCCCAACTGTAGTATGCTTTTCTTTCTCTTGTTCCTTCTTACACTGTAAGAGCTAAGCCCAGAGCTGTCAAGGCTGGTACCAGCCACTTCTGTTTGAACTACCTTACCACTATGTCTGTCCATGCTGAAATCACTCCTGTGAATAATTAGGCTCACACGGACATTTACAAATTAGCTTTCACCTACTTAGGTCCGCTACTGATAAGAACATGTAAAATTATGAAGCTCTTACAAAAGCTGAGTAAACACTAAGTTAGCTGAGTTAGCCCTTGATAACTTCCATGGGTATGATTCAGACCAGCTAAACTTTAAATGCTTAATGAGGCAGTCCTCACACAATAGATGATTACATTCCTTTACTAAACAACATGGAGAGATAGCTGCCTGTGATGAGCTCCACAGAAAGCTATCTATACCTTGTGTCCCATTCAGGTACACAAAAATTTCAAGCATGCCTTGATAATAGAAATACAGAACACACAAAACATTAATATATGTAGCAAAAGCAGATTGAGATTCTCCTCAGCTAGTCCTAAAGTACAGTGAAGTAGAAAAGGAAGGAATTCTTTTTCTTGTCAGCAAGCACCTTTTTTTTTTTTCACTCACTATCAAAAAAGACTCATGTCCATGACTCAAAACAAATTTCCAGATCCATATATTCACAGCAGATTTGGCATTCAGGCATTTTAAATTTTTTTATAATTATTTCTATGCAGTGTGGGAAAATGGAAATTTTTAGAGATGTATAACTTGGGCAGTCAGGTTTAGCACGATCATATTGTTAGGGATAACTAAAAAATAGAGTGGGCTGAAGTGAAGAGAAATCATTGTAAATCACTGAGAAGCAGTGGCAGATAAGGTCATTTTCTTTTGGTTTTTCTCCAGGTTCCTTGAGACCATGAAGGTAACTGATATCAGGGAAGGACAAATAAATGTCATCTGGCCACAGGATCATCCTAAACTGAGATGGGTATGTAACAGTGGTGAGTCTACAACCATAGAAACCAGCAAAGCCATGACTTGCCACTGGCAAGTAGTGACTGATAACGGAAACTGCAGTGAAGCACGATCAATAGCATGAATGAAATCAACAGAAATCACAAAGACAGAAACAGTTTACTGAACTTTTAATAGAAGTCTGCATCTAAACAATCCTAACAGTTCAGTGAAGCATCAAAGCTTTTTTGTCCCAATCATAAAATGAAAATGATACCTTCCCCACTTCAATTTTTCCACCTGCACCTTACGAAAGATGCTGTATTAGTAAAGGAAATTTGAAGATTATCTCCAACATTCCCCAGAAATACTGTGTGAAATGAAAAATTCTCTCTTGGTGAAGTGGAGCATTTTAATATGATGCATTATACAGAAAAAGCATGAGATCACTGAGTTGCTTGGCTCTGCTCAAAGTTGTACGTGAAGTGCCGCAGAGCACCTGGACAAAAAAAAAGACTAATTGTTAACTACATCACTACAAGTATAGTTGTACATATAATTGTGCTTCTTATAAGCATAGGTCTTCTTTGGATGTCATGGGGAAGTTCTTTAGAGAAAGATTGGTGAGGTGCTGGAACAGGTTGCCCAGAGCGGCTGCGGATGCTCCATCCCTGGCGGTATTCAAGCCCAGGTTGGATGGGGCCCTGGGCAGCCTGGTCTAGTACCAGATCTGGAGGTTGGTGACCCTATCTGTGGCAGAGGGGTCTCATATTGACCACCAAAGGCTGACTTACAAGCTTCCATCTATTTTGTACAAGCTATTTGTTTTAACTACATTTGGATTCCTGGATTAATTTTCACAAGGAAGAAGATGCACTTTGATTTGTATAGACTCATCTCTCTTGGTTCTATTCTCATCCTCTACTTCTCCTTCATTCTCTTTGCTTCAGCAAACCTTCAATTCCCAGCCTTTCCATCATTATCTTCTTCCCACTCTCCTTGCTTCCACACTTCTTGTAGACCTAGAATATCCCCATATGGATTTGTTCTACAACACATCCCTTTGAGCTGTTTCCTTAAGATTGCAGATTCCTTTTTGCTGAAGAACTGCAGTAGAGAGCTATCTTCACCTTCCTCTTGAGAAGAAGTAGACCCAACAAATTACCAAACAATATTCCGTAGCAAAACCAGGACTCATGAAATCCAGTGTACGTTGGTCTCTCTGTCACCGATCTCTTGAGAAAGAAAGCTGTGCTCACAAAATCCTAAATATCCTGTGCATATCTGTCAAGTACTAAAGAGACTTGGAGCTGATATGTCCAAAAATAAATGAAAAAATTATGTTCATTGCAATATGACATCATCAAAAGAGAATTCTTCCCTATATTGTGCAGCATTTGGCTGAAAATGAAATCTGCAGACTTCCAGTTGGTTCATGACAATTACCAATTCTCTTTATTTCATAAAAACCCATTATGTGAAGGACCTTGATGTTTTCAGTGTCATTTAAACAAAACTGGCCTATGTTATAATTAAACTTTGATCAAATTTTTAATGGGATCTCAGAGGAAAACAGTATTTGACTAAAAGAGGCATTCTTCTACATGTATTAATCAAGTGAATTCTTGTTGAACTGCTTGAATTTCATATAATAACACTTCTCCATTGTTAATTAGCAGAGCAGGAAAATGATAGAATCTGCTGCAATGCTTTTCTATTGCAAATATCCTGAAACCTTTTCTTTTGACTGTCAACACCCATTCACTTGTTTAGAGAATATTAAGGACACAAAAAACAAGTTCAAAGAGAGGTCATGAAAAATCTCTGACAAGTAGCAGAAAATCACTATTAGATTTTCCTGAGGCATCTTATTGAAAAACACAACATTCTTATATTCAAGTTAGTCCAATATAACATCAAACCATACATTTATGGCACTAAGAACTTGAATCGCTTAGACCAGCTGTCACTTATGAATGACCATTCAATAGCACTTTCATGAGTGTTGCTAGTCATTAGCATTTTCATCAGTAACATGAAAGCAGATACGAATAGCAACATTTTCTGAGTTATATAAACATAAGTGGGAATTAATCCTGAGTCACGTTAATCAGGTGAGATATGGCAAACTAAATGTGACTCTCTGGTAAACAGTCTCCTTTAAAAGCAAAGCAAAACAGAAGATAATGCACACAAATCTGGAGGAATAAGGAATGGAGAGGTGCAAAAATACCTGTGATGGGGGTTCGTATTCTTAGAATGAAGCTGAAAATTGCCACAGCCTGGTGAAAGGCTAATAAGCCTTATACCTTTTGCTTAGACATGAGGAAGATTCCTTACACTAAAAAACTTAGTTTTCAGTCACTGTAGGTTATAATGTATTTCTCAGAATTGAGGAGTGATTTGATTTCAGTAGATAGATATCCTAACATAAAGAAAATGTGACTCATAAAAGATTTTTAGACATTGCCTAAGAGGTATCAACAAGAACGAGATCCTGGGAGTTCTAACAAGCCACATTAAAATTGGAAATTAGGCAACTTTTTAAGCAGGGAGTATGACTGACCACTGGAAAAGAAAAAGAAAAAAAAAAGGGATACAATGTGGATTCTTTGCCTCTTGTATTGAGTGCAAGATCACTTTAGATAATGACAAAAATACTTTCAGCTCTAAGATAGAAATGACCAAGGAGGTGAAAGCTCAAAGCAAATCAGTCAATCACAGTCTTTCAATGAGCTGCTGATGTGAAAAAAGGCAAACTCTGCCCTAGAATGTATTCACTCAATTGTTTTCAGTAATAATGGGGAAGTTATTACAGTACTGGTAAAGCACTGCTAAGGCACCGCTTCAGTTGTTGTGCATAATTATGAATGCTTGCATTCAAAATATTAAGTTAGGCTGGAGCAGCTGCAGAGAAGGACTACATGGATGATGAGAAGAATATAAAATATGTCATAAAGGAAGTCAGAATAAGCTCATCTTGTTTAGAGAGAGGATGACTACTGCTATATATAACGGAGTTGTAAAGAAGCTGTTAAAGACAAAGATAATTTTTGTATAAGAACAAAGAGTAGAAACTGGACTCGAATACATTTACGGTAACTTACAACCTTCCTAATCACTAGGCAAATGAAGTATTGAAACAATTTTGCAATAGGAATTTGGGCAATAAAAAGACTTCAGCCAGCTTTAAGTCAAAGCTTAAATCCAGGCATTCAAGCTCCCAAATTGCTGTCATGGGGATCAGAGCCAAATTGTGACATCCCCTCTTGGGGATGGTTCCTGGGCACCACAGTGCCCAGGTATTAAAACAGGACAAATGTCCACAAAGTAAACCTCAAATTTCATGGAAGATCTCACAGTGGGAGGGACTCATAGCAAAGACCAATAATTAGCATTTAGATTTAGCTGGCAAAAAATTAAAATCTGGCTATCAAACAAATGTTCTCTATTTCTATTGTACTTCACAGGAGTGGGAAGCATTGCTTCAGTTACAAAAAGGCAAGTTAGCATTTATTAATAACATCTCAATTTAAAGTTCTCTGACTCATTCAAATGATGCCATTTCCTTTCTTGTTGCATGTGAAGTGGTACAGTAGTGTTTTACTTAACAGCAGTACTCTATCTGCATCCGGTGTTTTCCTTCCAAAATCTGCTGTTTTAAAAGGTCATTTCATTACATTGGCTTTCTGAAACACTTCAGATCTATTGTTTGTCCTCAGGGCACAAAAAATACAAAATCTGCTTGTGAAGAGTCTAAGCCATTTTCCCTTGATTAGAATGATTCTTAAACTACATGCAGCTTCTTCTGCTGTTATCAGTTTTTTGTTTCCTTGCACGTCATGCCTGTTCTAATTAGAATGATAGTTTCTCCTTTTCTTATTCCAAAAACTATAACAGAACTGTGTGTTGAAAAAATGACTCAAGAAATAGCTGCAAGTAAGATGGACTAGGATTTACTTTGAAGAGCAAGTCCTTCTATGACTAGAATTATTATTAATTTTTTTGTAAAACAAGGCACTTTTGCTCATGTGGTTTGTGAGAATCCATAAAATCAGGTCTACAATTATTTCTCCTGAATATATCCACTTAACGACATCTCATTTTTACCAGTTCAGAGTTCATGTTTTTTTTCTGGTACAAATGCTCACTGTTAAGAGCTTTTATTTTCTGATACATAAAGATAATACTATGCTTTTTCCTTTATTAGTAAAGAAAGGAGGAATTTCTTGTCAATTAAAATAGGCAATGAAAATAAACACGAAGCACAACGTCTTGTTTGTACTAGACAGTGATTCATGAATGTGGGTGTTAGTTAAATGAAGTTTTAACACATTTTGATCTATGGATGTGATTTTTAAAATTACAGGCATTATTTTCTTTGAAGTTATTTCATTTCACCTATCAAGAAATGCATGGGATAAGCACAAAAGCATAATTGTAAGTAGATTACAATAGGTAGGACTCAAGAACCTGGCCCTCTCGTCAACAATCAGCAGATGCCTCCATTGGAAATTGCAAATTGCAGTTTAAAATTAAATGCTTATGGAGTCATTCACTGGAGTCTGGAATTCAGCCTTTAAATACACATGGGAAACCATCAAATGTGAGTCAATAACACAGTGCATGAAAAGCCACTCAACCTGACGAGACTCTTCTGCACCAGCTTTTGAGAAAGTACTTCAGAGTGTTTGCAATAGCACAAATTCCACAGCCAGCATAAAATCAGACACTGTTAACAAGAACCTTTCCTCCTTTTCTTATCCTTCACCAGTAAGATAATGTTAAATAGAATTGCATTTAATAAATCAGTTTACTTATTAAATAATAAAGTTCCTCTCTGTAATTTTTAAGATACACTTTAACCATAGCTGCACTTCAGCTGCTTCTAAGGCTGAGTGAGACTGAGACTGTGAAGTGTTTTGTTTCCCAAACCAAACAATGCCCTGAGTCTCAGAAGGTGAAAAACACGGGTCCAGACCAAGACATTGCAGACGTGCTGCATGAGTTGGGCCTGGCTCCCTCGTGGAGCTCTGCCTGGCCCAGCCCATGGAGCCCAGGGTATGGGACATCCCTTTGCCTTAGGGAACTCTCATCCCTGTGCTTCGCCAGCTGTCCCAACTGCACAGCAACATTCAGCATCATCTTCTGAAGTGCGTGGCGCATTGGGTAGAGGGCAGATACAATGCAAGACCTACTGGGAACCCTGAGTACCTCTGGCAGGTGGCTAGGTAACAACAGCCTTGGGCTTCCACTGATCATAACAGAGCACACCATGCAGATGTGTGAATGTGCATCCTGACCCAGCTGGTGTTTTTATATTTCTTTTAAGGTGACATTTTGTAACTAGGCAGTATCTACTTCCTAAAGAGAAGGATAGAAAAGAAAAGATGAGGAACTCAACGCAAACATCAGTAGATCAGTAGATTCTTTTGCAAATAATTTCTCTCACAGGACAAAATTTTTGATTTCATTTGTACGCTTAAAAATCTATTCTTCAATGATTGCTTTCCACTTAACTAAATCTATGTTGGAACTATTAACAAGATTCCTGAAATAATTTTTCATAAGTACACAATATCAATCTCCATATTTTACTGGCAAATTACGATGTTATAAAGCTCAGTCATATGAAAAGGTAAGGAAAGTAACCAGTTGTAGCACCTTGTGAATCTTTTACTTTAAGGAAAAACAGCACATATCATTTCTTGTTTTTAGATTTATGCTTTGGATATTAGCTGCAGTGACTTTGTAGAAGGAAGTTCTCTGCTATGGGCCAGAGATACTGTGCCACAAATTTATGTGTATTAAACTTTTAATATTCTCATAATCAACTCCAAGTTGATTGTAGCTGATTTTTTTTTAATTTTTTTTTCTTTCCCCTGACTATTGCTCACTTCTGACAAATTTTACACATCTCTTGTGAGGACAGGTAAGACTTTCAAAGGTAGCTTTTCAAGGAACACTCCAATTTGTACTTTTACTTAAACTTTAAATGCTTCATATGCTAATAAATCAAAATTCTCTGTAACAAAATTATTAACATTATGGAGTCTCTCAGCCTCTATAAGCCAATCTGTTCCATTCCTCCATGTTCACTGAATCTAGCTAACTTTTTTTTCCACATGAAGAGACTACAATTTTGTCCTTGAGCGGAGCTGTCCACCAACTCAACTGCTTCAGTGATTGGCCAGTTCTCTAACACACCGCTTTGTTGGCCCTGAAGAACACGGGCTTGTCTTACGAAGCACAGCTAGTCCAAGAATGAACAATATGACCAATACCAAATTGTACAGTTGTCCCTGCAGCATTTGCATTTCCAGTGCTTCATATGCTGTATGGTCTTACATCATTCTGTCAAGTAAAGAAGCAACTGTGCCACAAGTTTCAGGGTTTTCTGGTGCTCATTACAACACAGGAGATTCCTGTCACTCAACTTCGAATTTCCAGTGTGTTGAGGTTCGCAGCTGAGCTACTGACCTTAGTTCCTACTGAAAGCAGTGGAAAGAAATAATGACTTGAATACAAATCATCTGTCTAGTTTAGATGGCCACTGCAGAGTAACATGACAAATGTCCCCAAAATGCCCATTTCTGTCCCCAGTGCAGAAAGGGAGCTAGGGGGAACCAGCTCAGCTGTTTACCACAACCTCCTGTCATAACTAAATATGACAGATGTCTTTCAACATTCCTTTGAAAGAATAGCAGCTTATGTCAGAAAATTAGACCTTCAGAAGTACTTTGCATGTCAGTGTAAGTCGTTGGAAAACAGGGAACTTGAAGGCACATGTGTGTGTGAATGCCTCAGCTTCCAGTCAGTCACCCAAAGCCCCTACACAGAAAGTACTGAACGAAGGGATCCTCAGAACTGGATGAGAAGATCCATCTATGAGTAAAATACAGAAGAAAATCCTAAAAAAAATCCTGGTTTTAAAAATGTAAAATTGTAATAATTCAGTCTTCCAAAAATATTTATTCAGGATAAAAAAAATGGAAAAGTTCTTGAATCTTGCATATACTGCTCAGTTAGAGTATTTCAGCAGAGCAAATAAACATTTATTTGGATCGTGCTAAGCAAAAAGTTGCTTTATATTATCACACATTTGATAAATTCTTCAGTGCAAATCTAAATTTCATATTCATGCTATATCTTCAGCCAAACTTCAATTAGAAGCTAGCATGCATCTCTTTCACAATCCCAGGGAAAACTG
Organism: Phasianus colchicus; assembly: GCF_987193195.1. Classification (NCBI taxonomy): domain Eukaryota; kingdom Metazoa; phylum Chordata; class Aves; order Galliformes; family Phasianidae; genus Phasianus; species Phasianus colchicus. The sequence goes on from NC_143436.1 coordinate 13,938,362, forward strand.
CAGCTAAAGCAACTTTCTTCTGCGTAGTACATCCAAGTTTATTTTGGTTGGACTCTGGCAAATTATGACTGAAGGTTTTTAAAGAGTTCATTACATCTTTGCCCTCGTAAGCAAATATTTTGACAGAGCTGCCTGAATGATTGAATTATGACTACTGTGTGCTCTACAGTCCCTCTGATACTACTTATTACATGTTCAGTGATAAATTTAAGTAGGTAGTTAACAAGGAAGAGTCTAAATCAAGACCTTTATTATTTAATCTAGTATAGTTTCATTTCTAGAGAGAAAATAATGTTTTTTTATATGTGCTGAGCAAGCAGATGGAATATTTCAACAGATCCACCATTCACATCAAAATTAAAAATTTAAGCTTAATCTTTCTAAAAATTAAGACTTGCAGAATAAAACAACTTTTAGCTTTTTTTTTTTTTTTTTTTTTTACTCTACACCTCATTAACACTTATATTCTTCATCTTAACAGCTATTGCTGTCACTATTTATTGATTCAATCTTCTGATAATTACCTCATCTTTTCAGCATGTCACAGGACGTCAAGGTGACTATGATGCCATGCGACTGGAGCATGACTCTAATGTCACAACATATTTGTGTCTCTTTTATGTCCAGAATCAAGCATATAACAAATCTCAATGTTCAAAAAGCAAAAAGCTGACTTTATTAATAAACTGCTACTTTTAAAAGATTCATTATTTCCATTAATGCCGGCAAAGTAGCATTGCCAAGTAATTATTTAAACAGTTTTAAATAAAGTGGAACACAACTAGAGTGCTTAGACCATATGTTCCCAAAACACCACAAGATCTTTCAACATTCAGCTATTTAACTTGATATGATTAGAAAAAAAACCCAAACCATTCTCAAACACCTGCAAAACATCTTTACCTTCCCACAATGAGGCCCAATGTCATATTTGTATATTGCCCCTAATTCTCCTAACATTTGTTTCCTGCAGGCATTCGACAGCTCAGGGTTGGGTTTATGAAGAAAAATGCTTCAGTTATAGGTTGCCCTAGATTTTAATAACTGCCTTATCCTTCCTAATGGGGGCAGGATTACAGTACGTTGATTCACTTGACAAATGTTACTTAAAAACCGTTCTTTGTAGGCAGTAACACTGTGAAAGACAAAACTGTTGTGTTTTATTTTTTGTCTCAAAGCTTGCTTTGTGAGGCCTTTTTGGTGATAAAACTCTAACTCACAATTGTGAATTATCTAGGGGGGAGTGGTGGGTGTCACCGCGCCACAGTACTTCTGCTTATGATTGTAAAGAAGCAGAAGTGGGACAAGCAGTCTTTTTTGGGGGTGCAGCTTGAAGGAGCTGACCACTGCAAAAGGTGATGCTTGTGCACAACAACGAAGGCACCACTCCCTGCTGGCCTACCTGTTGGGCCAGGTACATCACACTAACAGAGAAAAAAGAAGAAGAAAAAAAACAACCTGAGAAGCCTGAGAGGATAAAAGGCTCTCGCTAAACTAAGGACTTTGGAGAAGAAATACCAAAGAAATCTTTGACGGAGGAATTCCCTGAGGGGAAGAAACCTCTTTGGAAGAACCCCCAGGGGCCTGCTTGCTGCAAAGCATCTGGCTTTCTCCCATCCCCAGCAGTGACAAGTTCCTGAGATCAACAGATGCACTACGAACCATGCTGGACCCATGGTGGTGACTATCTTTCTTGCTTTCTACAAAGACTCCTTGCTTCTATTTGCTATCTCTTCTCTATTGCCTGTCTCCCCTTCCCCATCTACCTAAGCAACTAGGATTTGAATAAAGAGGTTGGGCTACCATTTGACCCATTCTCTCTTAATCTTGCTGTTGGGTATATACATATATTAAAAGAACCTCCTCTCTCTCCTATAAGTTGGAGTGAGACAAACATCTTAAAGTTACTGTTTTAAGTTAAAGATCATCATTTCTTTTTACAAGCAAAAGTCAGTGTTCATACGAGAGGATTCTAAGAGTTGATCAAAATATTTAAAAGCAATCAGTAGGTAAATTAACAAAATGTAAACACATCCTTTTAAAAAAAAAAGTTTTTTTTTCTCCCTTTAATAACTTTACAAAATAAGGTGCCTGGATGGACGCAGGAACCTTGGAGTAATGGATTTTGTTCAGTAATAAAATCCAGCTGAGCAGAACTGAGAAACAGCCCTGTCTCAAGGAGTAAGGATTTCATGTCAGAGCCTTCACTTTTTCTTCCAGGTGATTTTGTAGCAAGGACAATTGGACTGAACTCAATGTAAAACCAACTCAGACTCTTGCAAAGTGATGTTCATTTACGAACAAGTGACTTTTGGTAATTTTCACTTCAATCTATCCTCAAGTTTTCCAACTTCTGCAATGTACTGCAACATTACTGCGTCAGTAAACTCTTGTTCTGTTGTGACAAGCTATGAGAGTGACCTTGTGCCAATGCGAAAGTATAATGTTTTGCCTCATGTGCAAGTTTATAAATGACACAGAACTTGTAGGACCATCTGACATGCCAAAGTTGTGCCATCCAGAAGGACCTCAGCAGACAGGAGAGGTGGGCTGATGCAGCCTTGTGAAGTTCAGCAAGGAGAAGCACAGAGTCCTGCCCTTGTGAAGGAACCTCAGCACCAGGACATGCAGGGGGCATGGACCCAGCTAGAAAGTAGTAGCACTGTGCCCTTGCTGCATTAGACAGAGTACCACCAGCAGATTAAGGATGTGATGCTTCCCGTCTACTCAGTGCTGGTGAGGCACATCTGAAGTGCTGTGTGCAACTTTAGGCTCTCCAGTACAGGAAAGACACAGACAGAGTCCAATGAAAGATGATGACAGAGTCCATGAAGATGATGAAGAAATTGGAGCACCTCTTCTGTGAGGAAGGCTGAGAGAGCTGGGCCAGTTCAGCCTGCAGAAGGGAAGGCACAGGGGAATCCCCTGCACCAGCAGGGGAGGCTGCAAAGAGGACAGAGCCAGGCTTCTTTCAATGGCTTGCAGTGCCAGGACAAGAGGTGATAGATACAAACTAGAACATGAAGGTCCCATCTGAACAGCAGGAAGCACTGCTGTGCTGTGCAGTGACAGATCACTGACACAGCTGTCCGGAGGCTGTGGGCCCCCTCCAATGAGATCTCCAGAAGCTGCCAGGCTGTGCCAATGCGAACCCTCCTCCAGGTGTCCCTGCTGGGGCTGAATTGGGCCAGATGGACCCTGAGCTCCCTGCCAATATCAGCCACTCCATGATTCTCCATGAATCTGACAATCCCCTCCTCTCTCTAAAGCCAACACTTCCAGCAATGGCTGAGTGGGAACAGCTCTGATTGCTCTTCCATTTGTTCTGTGCAGCACGTGATCTGAGAGGCAGCCCAGCTGCCATGCTTACTTCAGCAGCAAGGGCTGAGTAGTTTTATTTATTTCTTATGTACTTTTCACATCTGATAAAAATACAGCTGTACCAATCGTCACCTAGAGTTAATAATTCCCTTTTATTAGTTTATCGGGTTACTTATTTTACAAGACCTGGAGCAGGTTTTTATTATGAACTATCTGTGAAAACATACAAACAGTTATCAGTCATAATCACCAAGAAAAGATAAGCAAACCACAAAATCAACAGCTACAATAGGTGATTATCAGGAGCTTTGCACAGGACTCTTAAAATCCATTTTCCCAAGCCTCATCAACTCCACTTCCAAATAAAACATGTTGGCAGATATGGGGAAAGCATTCTGATGACAACATTTGTTTGCCATAATATGCCAGAAATTAGTTTACAAACTTGTCTTCAAAATTACAAAAATAACTATTTCCCAATATCATTTCACATTTACAAGAGGCTTCAATGCATCTTAATTGATGAAGTCCAAGAACCCCGTAATTTCAGCGTGAATACGTGATCACTTCCCAATAAACACAAAATATAGGGAAAATAATAGTCGTGGCACAATAAGGGAGTCAGGAAAGGGGACTCCAGCTGATTATAGCAACACAACACATGACAGCCAGGCATCACAGAAAGGGCCATGGGACAAGAAGTGACACAGACAAGACATGTTAGCAGAGTGATGCTCACGCAGCCACTGGAACACTTGCTTGATATATTCTTGAGGCATAGTCACACAGAATGCTGTTTTAAGATGGCCCTAAATTTCTCGATGATGGTCTTTTCTCCCTACTTTACTACAGATATTTCTCTGTTATTAAGAATTGCCACGGAACTTCAACCTATCAATCCAGCTGAACATAGCTCTCAAAGCAATGACAATGCATTTTTGATTGCCGTAAGCACTTATAGGCTCAAGCTAGTCTGGAAATGTCATTTTTTTGAGGTCATTCATGAAAGGAGGCAAGCTGATTTAATATCTAAGATTCAGAGGCCTGAATATTACCTACACTGAGGGTTAGGTATGGTTTTACTGTTGGGAGCTGCACAGGGCTCCTCAGTCCTAGCCCAGGAACTCTGAACATCTTTCACCTTCACAAAATTTTCCCATGCGGTCACTCCTCCAGCCTTTCTCATTTTTCTGGTGCCAAGTTTGACATGTAAGGGCTGATAATGCAGAAATTAACTGGAGCTTGTCAACACACAAATTGCTGTGCAGTGTGGGAGATCTCCATAAGACAGACTACAGCTCTCTTAAGGTGATACTGAAATTGCAGGATACTTAATCATTGCTATTAATTTAATGGAGATAAAGCCACAAGTGCAGTTGTTTGTTTGGAACAACAACAACAAAAAAATTCAGAACATGGTGACTCACAGCATTCAAAATGCAGCAATTGAAGATGGTATAAGAAGTTAGGATGAAATAAGAAGAAAAAATCATGTGTGTGAAAGTGTGTATATGAATGTATACATATCTAAAAAAAAAATTATGTTATTAATGGGACCTAAAATTTTTACACTCTGAAAAACATTAGTTACAATTTTCAATAGGTATTATAATAGATAAAAATAACCAACCTGTCAGATTATTTTTAAGGCAATCCACACCTTACCATGATCAGAATTCACTTAGGAATGTGGGGTAGCCCAAAAACTGATTACTTCACAAAGTTTTATGTTGGTTTTTTACTACCTGCATTTTATTAAAAACTAAAATGCAATAAAAAAAATCCTATTAAAATTCAATGATCCTCTAAATTCTTCCCTTACCATTTTCTAGCCATCTCAGGGGAGAAAAACAGATGTATATAAGACCTGAAAAACCATTACTACAGAGTAAATGTACTTGCTGAATTGGACCAGCCTCAAATTAGCAATTTACTTTTGGCTATGTAAAACTGTCTTTAAAGGCATCGCCTTGTTTAGAAAGTACAGATGCCCATTTAAAAGCACTACTGGGCTGTAAAATTTCCTTCTGCCTCCAGAACTGCAGCGTCCACCTATCTCCCCATTTGCAAAGCATTAAGTGGTACTTGTAGTGTTAAATTCCACCTGCACTCACAAATATAAACAGTGTTATGTGTATCTCATTTTATATAGGCTCATTCTCCTTTTCTAGATTGGCCACTCTGACCAGGTCACTGCTAATGAGAGCTGCAGATATATTTGTGAGGTTAAAAGCTTGAATTATTTTACTGTCATCTTCATAATGCTCCAAGGATGTTTGAAATAAATCATGGAGCAGACACCATAATTCAATTTTATGTATGTTAAATTGCAGAATAACTCAGGGCTTCTCAGCAGATTAGGTAAATTGGATTTTGATGTCCAAGAAGCAGGGCTGAGCTACTGCTGCCATGGCAGGGAATTGGCAAGTACAAGAGTGCTTCAGAAATGGATGATGGTTCAGGTGATAGAACTGGGTTGCACTACACCCAGACTAGGGCAGTTTAAGCATTTTCTGTAGAAACTGCCTTTCTGGCTATCCTGATCCTCCACTCGTGGGGTATTACTTCTGCCTCAGCCAGGTACACATAGGCAATCTTCCCCTCCAGCAGGTGGACAGTTCCTTGCCAAGTGAGCAGCACTTACTGCTTTTGCCATGGTAGCATAAATATGTTGAGTTAATAAAGCTGAAAGCATTTATCTATCTATCTATCTATCTATCTATCTATCTATCTATCTATCTATCTATCTATCTATCTATCTATCCATTTATTTATTTATTTATTTATTTATTTAGAAATAGTCAACTTTTGGATATAAATACATTTATACAATAATCAAATATCTTGGTAGACAAACTTTGAAAGTTTCATTATGGCTTTTCTACATACTCTTGGCAGAGGGGAGTACTATAAAATTAAACTCAAATGTAAACTTTCTTGACCAATGTCAGCTTGGCACTAAGTTACTATTTAATTGACTGCTAACAAATTCTTCAAGATAAGACTACTATACAGATATTTTATCTTCCTGTTAATTGGTAATTACGCATTGGCAGGGAAAACGGTGTTTCTTTCCAATTATTCCAGAACTCAGTGATTATTTAAACTTTGCTAATTAGCAGCAGAGGGCTGGTACAACTTCTGGGCAAATTGTATTTGATAATCCCTATTAAAATATACATGGCAGTAGTTGACTTGTAACAAACTGGAAAAAAAAGTGGCAGTTCAAAGGGTATTAGATACAGCACAAGGCAAATAGGGGCCTATTAAAACTTCCCCAACTGTTCTAATGAGAATGCCAAGGGTCATTTCTTCCTAGTTTACCATCTGTTTGGTTTCTGGCAAGTATCTCCGGTGCGAAGGGAGGGTCTGGGAGCCCATTTGGCTTGTCACAAAGTAAACCAGGGATCCACAGCAATTTCAGCAAGTTACAGAAGTGCACTTCAAGAGCAGTTTGTATGTATGTAACTGAAAACTTTTTCTTAAGAACTGGCATTTGCTGATTATTCCTTACTTTTTAAAGCTGCGGATAAGCAAAGAGAGGCAAAGACTGAGCAGGAGGGAGCAGCTTGGTAGGCTCACCTAACAAGAAAAATCCAACAGTTGGTCTTTTTCTATCTCATAATGTTAGCAGGGGATATTTTCTTTCATCTGTCAAAATCTGAAAGCAAAACATTACCCCAGACCCAACAGTGTTTGAGCATGAACTGATGCCAAAACCAAGCCTCCAGGGGCTCAAAACCATGCGCCCAGTGCAAGAACAGAGGGAGAGTATGGGCACCTCCAACACCTTCAGTGCTTGCCCTGACCCATGCACCACTGGCACAGCCACCACACATCCCGATGCCCTCTTGGAGACAGCAGTGCAAGTGCCCTTCAGCCACCCAGGCACCACATTGCCCTTCTTTCTCCAGGGATGAAATTGGCAACACTGTTGATGACTCCCAGCTGCAGTAAATCTGCCCTAAGACTGCATCTGTCCTGTGAACCAAATCACAGAGATTCTTTAGCCAAAAATCTTGAAGGGCTTTTGGCTTTGGTCTGCAATGCAAACATACATAACCAAAATACCAGTCAGAGGATTCGGTGAAAGTTGCCTTAATCCTTCTAAAGGTAACAGAGTAATTTAGAAGAAAAAGAGTATAAGATAGAATGTAATGGCAAGAAATTATTTCTTATGATTGTTCTTCCCAAGCATTCTTCTAGGAAATGTATTGCTCAACATACTTTAAGGAATATTTTTAACTCTTTTAAATTAAAACAAGAAAAAAATTCCAGAGACTCAAGGTATTACTTACAGAATTTGTGATGAACTTAATAATACAGAAGCAAGGAATTGCAAAACAGGAAAAATAATAAGATAATCTTTTAAAGAATTATCTTTCATATGCTATTTTTTGTTTGTTTGTTTCCTAGCACATGGAATTCTCTTCTTCAGGCCCTAAAATGTTTCCAGATAACATCACTCTCATAGAGTCTTATGAAGTAGCCTGCAGAATTAAACAAAACCTAAAATTCATCAGCAGTTTATGACCTTGGTTTAGATAGGAGACATCTGTTTTAAAAGGTAGTAACTTATTGTATAAATTTATGCAGAAAATAAGCTCAAATCTTTCTGTTAGCCAATTAGGCTGTGGCAACACTTTCCAGAGCACGGAGAGCTCAGAATCCATTGTCTCTACCACAAAACACAAAACCTGTATATGGTCTACAGACCCTTTTAAATTTAGCTTAAAACGTTAATGCATATATGACTGCTATTATAAAATTATTTGTTTATTCTACACTTATTAAAATGTAAACATCAGTGTAATGATTAATTATGATTTCACATAAAATTAGATTTATATTTTGGCTTAACTACACAGGCTTACATTTTCTGTAATGAGGACAGATTCAGGTTCTCAGTTGAGGGATTATGCTGTAATCTCCTTTAGTAGAAGAAATGATACTGTGCTCCCTGCTTTCAAGTGCATATAGTTTTGGAGGAACCCAGCTGCATTCTTGCACTTATCCAAGTTAGATCCCTCTACCCACCCCACCACTGAGCCTTAATCCCATTTGCAAGCCACCATTCTTATCAAAACTGACCACTGCATTTGGAGCTTCCCAACATGTTTTTAATTGCTGCTCTTTCCTGCTTTTCTGTAATATTTTTGCAAGAAGTCTGGCAGTCACCATATGTACATCCCAGCCATGTGGCAGAGTAGCCCTGGTGGGCTGATAAGTGAACAGTGCAGCTACCACATGTCCCATGCAGTAGAAAAGAGGCAGAACACCAGCAAGGGCCCTCAGACTCAAAAGAAGAGGAGAAATGTGCACGGGGGTGGAGAGATCCTCCAAAACACGTTTCAGGGAAACTTGGGTGTGAATGATATCAAGGGTATCAGTGATGATATGGCTTAAAAAAGATGGAAATGACGAGCAGGAATGAAGCCTTAAGGGCAACAATTAAGGACAATGAGTCCCAGATACACACCCCACTGATCAGGACGTAAGAGTGGAAATGATACGAGAGAGATGTCATTTTGGATATTTATTTTATCAAAGGGATCATAGATAGAAATGCTGTTCTTAAAAGTTAGATTTAAGGATCATTTCTTTGCTAAAAATCATCACAGCTTGGCTGGTGAGGTTTCCGGTATGTATTTATGCTTTATCCTGGTTCCACTTTTAGCTTTACAATTTTAGTTTTACCTTTGTCTGAACCCAGATAATGGTTTAGCTTTGGAGAAAAGATGAATAATTAAGACAACTTTTAAGTTCCATCCCCCAAAAGCTGACTCACTTCCCTCTAGAAGAGTTGTTAGAAAGTTTCCCAAATAAATATTTCAGGAAGTTTCATGTTAGTATAATCCTCCAGAGGAAGCCAAGAAGTATTTATTTGGCTACATAATATATAATGAAAAAGAAAAAAATTCCCAACCTTTATAATTAAACCTGCTAGTATTAACATTTTATCATTTTTCTTTGAAGGTTCTTGATGTGGTTAACTGTGTTAATTGAGAGTGATTATGTCTCCATTAAGTGAATTCCTAAATAAAGTGATTAAAAGATAATTGTAGCTACTTGTGGGAAAGAAAAGACACGTCTGTGTATGTTGGGAAGACTTCATAGAGTAGGGGGAGACTGGAATGTGATGATAATCTCACGTGACCTCCTGAGTAACGTGGACAGGAACATTTCTCCTGTACTATTTTTGCAATGGAAAAAAAATATTCTTCCTTACACTGTAAGCAGCTACTATCAACCCAATTTCAGAATATTGCTATCCTCGTACTTTTAAAGGCCCATCTTAGCCCACCCACCAACTCTATGCTAAGCCATATAAGTCTTTTGCTTCTGATTTCTGAATCTTACACAGTTCTCAGCTTTAGGAAAAAAAATCATTTCCAGCAAGCTGAATCTAACCTGAACATCACGATCACTTGCTGGAAATGAAGAGCAACTTCTTCACTAATTAGAAATGATGACACAACAGATGGATCTAGGCTTTCTTGAATAAGTACTGTATGTTTGTGTCAGAGAATGAAACAGTGCCATTCCTACCTATTAGTATATTAAACTATTTGTTATATATGGTGGAGAATACTCTCTACTGCAAATTGTAGATTTTAAAATATTGTAAACTACCAAATTATATTAAACGCAGATCATATGTGTGTTAAATGTACTTTGGAAGAGGCCAGCCTTCTCAGCTCTCACTGCAGAGGGCAGTTTTCCATGCTGGGAGCCATAAGTACATCATGCATTGAACATGCATAGAAATTTAAATTCAAAAGCTGTTGCCATCCTTCCTTCACTGTTTATTTCTTACTGTGACTGCAAAGACACACACAAGAGCATAAGCTCTTCTGAAACCTTCAAATCATTTTTTTCAATATATATGTAAGCATAGGAGCTAGTGAAAAAAAAACTTGAGATTTTTATTTAAAATGCTGCATTCACAGGGGCAGAGCCCTTCTCAAGCTATTCCTCACAGTTTTAAATAATGTGCTACTTGTAACGTGAGCTCACTTACGTCACACTATTTCATTTACATCTGACGAATGACACTCACGCCCTAGGAAGCTTTATATGAATTGTTACAAAGAAAATTACAATGAAGGATTTTCACTTATCCAGATATCAGGATTATCCAGATAAGAAGACCAAAGTGGAAGGTGAAAACATGCAGACTAGATCTGTTAGTGTCGCCTTCCTCCTTCAGCACAGATGATAACAGCTCTGCGAGGCTAATAAAAACTACTGCCAAATAACAACCTGTCCACAGATTATACAGTGGCAAATAACTTGCAGAAATTCAGAAGAGAGTTTTCAGAGCAGCTGTCCTTAATGCAGCTGGCCTGGCTTCTGCCGCTGAACAGAACTTGAAGTTCTTGTACTATAACTATTTTTCCCATATAGAAAATATTTGGTTATACAGAATACATTGGTCAGCATCCTGGTTTTAAGGAAGACACTATTGTTAAGTGAGTGGAAAAAGTAGACTAACATTAAGCTGAATCAGTTTTTCAGTTCACTAGTTAGACACTTGGAAGTAAATGTGTAAGTTTATACCAAATATCACTCCTTTTAGAAATGACTGTTTTGAACACAATAGCTGCTGAAATTTTCTCTCTTAAAATTATCATAATTTGGTCAGTACCAGAGTTGAACAAAGATGGAGGAAGTAGAGGAAGAAATCCAAGTAAAAGTGCTTAAAAGTCACCTTGGAGCCTCATCTCATTGACTAAAGCTGACTTCCATGTATTCTTGGTTACTGAGTCTAAATTAACTTGTGTCAGTAATTGTGTTGTTATTGATATCCTCTGGAGGATCAGTTATTCCTTAGCTTTGGCTGCAGATCATGAATTACTTCAGACTTACCAAATCCAAAAGCACTGGAACCACCAACACTCTGGGAAGCCTGAACGCTGGTAGAGGTGTAGAGCCCAGTCACCAGTAAGCCATCAAAGAAGGTACTTGTCGAAATAGTCACTGAAATGAGAGAAATAAAATACGTGTAATTATTTACAAGTAGGATTTTAAATCTTACTATGAGGAGACTCTTGTCATTGAATTAGATACTGGCTACACTTTTCATACAGCAAATTCGCCTATTTCTCCCAATACTTATGACACTTCAATGACTTTAAATTGGTTTTCCCATGTAATTTTCCCAAACAACTTGCTCAGCATTCAAGCTGTGAGTGCCAAATTTCAGTATGCACTTTTGCAACTTCCTCAGGGTTTACTTAAAGAAAATTGACTGTTTTAGAGGTAAATGACAAGCATTTATTGGTGCTTGAGTCAGCTTCTGTTCCTAAATGAATCATAAGTCATGTACCAGTAATCATCTACAGCAGGAATCAGGCACAAATTGAGCATTACAACAGCATCTGAATATCTGAAGCGTGGTGGTGGCCATCTCTGTTGGGGAAGCTCCCTTTGCTAGCAGCAAAAACTGTAATATAAGCTAAATATAACATAGAGACTAAATTCACAATAAGTTAGTAAAACATCATTGTAATATACAGATTATAAGCAATTGTCAAGACATTAGAATATAGTAAAAGCAATTAAATTGGATTGGCTTGTTACTGATATTGTTATCAAACATTATGGTATTGAATGCATAAGTTATTTGAGAAGCTGAGTCATTATAAATTATATGCATTTAAATAACTCATGAGTGTATTTCAAAGAAATTTTTATATAGTAACAGTAAAGTAATAATCCAAATAACATCTACAAGTAACAACAGATATTCCTTGTTAAAACTGACAGTGCTTGCAATACCTATTTATTTCTTGTAAACACTAATTCTCACATTTTTATTTTGCTATCTTTCATATCATATAGCTGTACACATAATACCAGCTTCAGTAGTTCTGTCCTGGAAATATCTGAATTATTAAGTGATGGCTTTTTCCAAAATATAAAGGCAATATTCTCTATGGTCAGAATGACTTCACTGACTTTCCTCAGTAGCACACAACCATTTTTGTATTGTAATAATCTCCTGTCCATAATTACCTATAATGCTTTTACATTCTATCTACCTCTAAATTGAAAATCAGAACAAGGATTATTTACAAAAAATATGGATTGGGTAGCTTTACAATTACGTACGTTTTCTTCTCATTTTCTCCTGACTTTTGTCTATCTAAAATAATAATTTTCTACAATATTTATTATAAATCTTGACCCATATTTATTTAAGTATAGATAAACTGCATTGCTGGCTTATCATATGTGATTTTTTTGTAGTTGTTGCTAAACTATATAAATTAGCAAGGACAAAGAACATGCGAGGAGATCCACACGAAAAAACATTCCCCTGATGAAGAAATGTCCCATAACTTGGAGCCATGTACACCAAAGATGCATCAAGACCTTATTTGCCATCATGGTTCTGCTTGCATATTTTAATCCTTTCTTTTTCTCTTTTTTCTCTTAACACCTACATATAAGTGCTTGACAGGATCTCTGATGAACTCCAACCTCTCCCTACATGATATTCCCCCTCCTCATACTGCTCTGTGCTCTGGTGCGTCACACACTGGTGACTGGATGAGGAATTGACTCACAGTGCTGTGAGTTTGAACATATACATTCAAGCAGCAATGAAATACACGCAGCAGTGAATTTTTTTCTTGGCCCAAACACTCACCCAGGGTTTCATCCAGGCTACATGTTGGCTTAAATTTACTACTACATATCCACAGAACACACTAACATTGATGCTAGCTTAATTTGTTCCGAGCAGAAGAGCAATATATAACTCAATTTATTCTTTAACACACTCAATTTATTCTTTAACTCCTTATATTTAATTACTTTCCTGCTTTTTATTATTTGATGGTATTCTGAATAATTCTCAAGCCCAACCTTTTGCTGCCATGACTCCAAATTTCAGTGTTTTATTATATACATTTTCCCTGAAAGCAGATAGCAGCTTCAGAGCAATATGCTCAATTTTTTTACAAAGTTGTCTCTTCTAAGGTGTATGTTAAATGAGCAGCAAAAGCAATTACACTTTTAGAAAATAAAAGAAGTATTATGGAGGGAAGAAGAAAATCAAGCAAGCAAACAATGAATTCTTCCTTTCTTTGATGACGAAGTGGTGAATAGCACAGAACATTCTCTCTTCCCTTTGTGCTTTTAAAGCAACAAAAAGACAAAACATATGTTGAAAAAATATGCCTGTGCGTTATTTCTGAAGACTTGGCAAAACAGTCAGCAAAAAGCATTCATAGAAGGGCACTGGGCCAGTACTTTGCTGCCATTTTGTTTCCCCATGGGGAAGCATCTTATTCTTTTCTGAATACGATATAATGCAAAACCCTACTGGGAACAGGTGACCAGTTTCTCTATGGGAAAGAAGTGATATTTTACAATGCCTGTATTTGATTTTGGACATATTCATGTGATTGTCAGCCCTCATTTTACATGAGCATGTAATAGGTCAATTTTTATTGTTGAAAAATTTCCAACACAGTATGGATCCCTCATTAAGCCTCTGGGAAACCACACAATGCCTATAGCACATTTTTTAAAAACAGAGCACTAGGCTGTTATTATACACGTGTCATACATTTCAGAATAATTTCATAGTTCCTCAAGAAGAAAAAAATGAATCTTGACAATCTCGATGATTTTTTTCTCTATCCAGTGGTGAAATACATCAGGTTCCCATAAAATGAAAGAAAGCACACGCGGTGCCAAGCGCTAATGACCAGGAGCAGCAAAGCTGTGCTAATGCACAGCCCAGCAACAGGACTGTGGCTTTATGTCAGGAGTAGGGCTTGACTGAGAGCTCTCTCTTTCCCCTTTCAAGATGAACAGAAATATTCGTGTGAGATCTCCTCTACCAGGCGCTATTTCTGCCTGTACCCCAGCTCACACCGCATGCATTTGATGCCAAACATCCAGTGCTTTAAAAGCAAGGAGCAATGCCAATGCCTACCTGGAGGAGGGGCAACATATGGAGGGGCAACACCTGGAGGAGCACCAGGCTCTGGGTGCACAGTGGGCAGGAGAGGGCTGGCACAGCCCCCTACCCACCCGGCAGCACCTGTGGGCACACAGCTTCAGCAGCCCCAAACAAGTCTCTAGAAGCAGCTCTGTGAAATGGCTGCCTTCAGATAACCAGTGATGGGGACTGAGAATATCTTCCTGTGAACGATATTCTCAAGGCTCAGATCAGGCAACAGCATGCTGCGAATATTGGAGGTGGTACTGATAACTGCTACTTTAACAGTTACCCAATATTTTCAGCCATAAGGCTCTATTTTCATATCCTGAGATCTTTGCCAATTTTATTCTTCTGAGCTTTTTTTTTAAAAAAAAATAATTATTATTATTTTTAACAGTGTCTGCCTCATACCAATTTAATGATTTGAAGAAGAAACTTCAGTAAAAACATTTCATTCATTTCTGAGACGAGGTTAAAGAAACAGGTTGTGTTACCCCAGCTGAAATAATTGCAGTGTCCTTCGTTCAGCTCCTTCTCCCCAAAGCTGGGAACTGACATGTTGAAAGGGTCTGGCCTTGGTGCAAAAGCTGTCCTCCAAGTTAAGACAAATTATACACATAGGGCAAAATTCACAGTTCACGTATAATCAACAGAGGTGCTTTCATTTTTAACATCTAAACATTTCTGGAGATTCTGTTCTCATTAGAACCCTCAGAACACTTTCTGATTTGAGTGCTGATTAACAGATGCTGGAAAAAAAATCTGTGAAAGATCTTTCAACCTGGCAACCCTGCCTTGTTGGAGCAGGAGAGCTTCCTGGAGCTTTCAGCTCCAGCCATGTTTTGATCTTGGAAGTTTCTTAGTGTTTTAAAGCAGAAAGTGATGTCTGCTGGTTGGATAGAAAGTGGGAAAGGGAGGGATCTTAACCAGAAGTCTAAACCTTCTAATGAGAAGATACCAATTCAGCAGAATCTCACACTTCAAAAAGCTGGAAAATGTGCAAAATGTCTCAAGATTGAAGTTGCCTCCAAAGTTTGACCAACACTATCCCCAGTAACGTAAAGTCTGGAAACACAAAAGCAGATCTGAGGGCAGGAGGACAGTGCATGAACTGAGATGGGGATGGTGGTGACACTGGGACAAGCGCAGACAATAAGGGAAGAGAAGACTTTGCAGAAGTACTGAGAAGTGATGGGTAAGAGGGGACCATGACTGAACAATTGCAGCGCAGAGAAGGTGAAAGAAAGGAGTAGATGGGATCTGTAACTGTGGCCTGGGAACACCAGTGGAGAAGTTCAGTACTGGGGACTCACAAGTGACTCAGGGAAGAGATATCTGCTGGTCCACCTCCTGAATCACATGAACAGTGCTTGAATGAAAAGGGTCTGCCCCAGAGGGCCATGGATGGAGCTCAAGGAGTGTTTGGATAAAACCCTCAGACACAGGGTTTGAATTTTGGGTGGTCCCATGTGGATCCAGGAGTTGGACTCGATGATCCTCATGCGCCCCTTTGAACTTCAGATATTTATGATTCTAATGATGGATAAAAAATGTTCCAGTCCATGAACCATGTGGTTAGAAACACATGGGTTAGGTGGATGACTTCAGTTTATTTTACAAAAGCTGAGAAAACAGCTCCATGAAAACAGCAGTATTTCAGGAGAAATACCACAGAAGTCTGTGCAGGTGCTCCTCCCATGCCCTGCCCTCCTTTCTGCACAATGGCTGCAGCCTTACAGCCTTTACAGAGAATGCTATTTCTGAGGACAGTGAGGGCCCCTGCCCAGCTTCCTAATCACACACACACTGTAGGCGACTGCTGAACACGCCCCCCAGATGCTCAGCACATTCACACTGCTGTGCTCTCCTTGAGGCACGCAGACCAGCCAAGCGAGATGCAGGCCTGGTCGTGCCTCTGGGGAGCAGCAGGTGGTACTTCATTCGGGAGAGGAAACAATGCAGCCCTTTCCCTCTACAGACTCCTCACTTCCCATGGCTGGCTCCTGCCAAGCATGTGCTTGGTGCCCTGTGGGATGGCAGCAGCAGTGCCAGAGGCAATGCCATGGGCTGACATGGCTCTGGAAGCAGCCAGGGGAAGGGAGGTGCAAGAGAGGCTGCTGCACCACAGGTGGAGGGAGCAGCACAGCAGGAGAGACAAAGCAGTTTGAAATGCCGTCATTTTCAGGTATTTCTAAGAAGCTCAGGCTATTACGAACATCATGTTTGCTGCCTTTTCAATATCACATGCTATATAGTATATAGTACTACTGAAATCTATTAATCTGTGTAAGCAATTGCATACTTGCCTTCTGTTCAGTTCAGGGACCAAGTGTCTGTTCTAAGATGTGGCTGCATTTTGATAGATATTCTAAATACTTGAAATACAGACAAGGTATCTAAACTATAAAGGCAGAAAAACTGCTAGATGGACAAACGGGATCATCCCAGAAGTCACATGGTGCTAATTAGTTGCTCTGAATTTCACTGGTCTCTGACATTGGCTAAATGCCACTTGAGAGGGCTGATATATACAGAAATTCTATTGAATTTGCAGCTCCTGTTGATGACAATCACCAAGTTTAAAAAGAAATAGATGTAAAATGCAGATATGACACACAAAACAGCACAGGTGAAGATAGAGTTCAAACGTGGATTTTAAAAAGACAAGAATATTTGTAGCTCCCTGTGCTGCTTATGAGAGTGAAGTCATACAGACTTTGCTGCATGATGTATAAGACTGCAATTTTCTAGTCCACAAAGAAAATAGAAAACAAGTTTGCTATGAGAAATGGGATCACAGCAAACAACATGCTTCCCAAAATGAGACTTATCTGCGTGAAAGCAAGGAGAAGGTTCTTACAAAGGTCAAAAGCATTTTCCTTTAATACTGTAATATTACATCACTGCATACCCAGGCCATGGATGGAAACTTTCCTCCTAGACAATAAATGACTTATTTTGAAGCCCTTCAGTTTTTTTGTTTGTTTGTTTTGCTTTCTTCAAAAAATACATCTTTCTCAATGTAATGTAAGTCAGGTGCGCCATGGTTCTGTTCAGAGAGGCTGCTCATCCTTCATGATGCCACAGCTTTCACAGCAACTACAAAAGAAAGCAACATCAAATCCAGCAAAAGCTGCCAATACCACAGTGCATGATGAACCAAGCAGAGCTTGACATCTCTGCAGCCGGAAAGCAATCCGAGGCATACAACCACTCTATCTCACACACTTGCATACAGACACTGATTCACTTGAAGGGCTCAAAAGATGAAGAACAAGCTCCTGTGCAAATTGGAGGATTCACTGACGAGAACAGCAGGACACTCCAACCTCCAAATCTCATTTCTAATGTTGGCAGATCCAACATTTGCCTAAACTCTGCCCATGGCACCCCTGTAGGCACTAGGTACATGGCATGGGTGACAGCAGGCACACCAAATCTAACGCACCTTTTCCAGCTAGCACTCCTAAGCAACACCTCTCTGCCTCGCATTTAGCAACAGCTATGGTCACACCTCCTGAAAACACCTGGTATATCATGTGCCACCACCTCAAACAAGAACATCTGGTGCTCTACATTCTCATGGCTGCAAAAGGCAGCAGCTCGCTGCAGCGAGCAAAAGCTGCAGAAGAGTTTCCCTCCCTGTTCAAGTGGGTTCTTTCCTTCAGAGGCCCTGGTGGAGCAGGGGCTGGACCAGACAAAGCCCAGTGGCTCCTTTCAGCCTCAGGCATTCTATGATCCTGTGAGTCATTTGATACCAAGCACAGGCCCAAGTGTAAATCCATCCCAACACGTAGTACTGCCTTAGAGGGCACAGATTAGTGAGCCCAGATCCTTAAAATACCAGACCGCCCTCTGAAATGTCAATTACAGATGAAATTGCTCAAAAGAAGAGAATGAGCTCGGATGCCTTATCTAAAGGCACAATGCTCAGACACTGCAGCAACAAGCAATCTATGGATACTCAGGTAGAGTTTTTGAGGTGTGCATTCCAAACAGTGTGCTGATAAAGGCATTTGTAAATAAATAGTGGAGTGTACATTGTTATGCGAATTAAGAATCTTTATGCATCTAATTCCACTCAGAACTGTATTAGTAGAAATGAAGGAATTAAATAAATCGACAGTGACAGATATGGTGGCATCAAACTAACGTTTATTCAACAGAAATACTTCAAAAGAAACCCAAATCCAGTTACTCTGTTACGCAGAAATTTCAAATACAAATGCCAGACAGACACCTAACGACACTGTGAATCACAGAGCTCCACCCCATCCAGCAAAAACAAAAGCAGAAAAGCCATGGGATTCTTACTCACACTGGTTATGATTTTCCCTGTGTAGGTGGGAGAAAGCAAAAAAGACATTTTTGCATGGTGAAACGCACAAACACAGGTGAGTGACAGACCTTGTACAACTGAAAATGTTCTCATTTATGTAATGGTTTTTAGAGCCCCCCAGCAGCACAGTGAGGTTTCAGCAAAAGCCCAGTGAACCTTGACAGTGACCACAAACTGAGCAGCACTTCTAATGTGTGATGATTCATCAGTGGCTCCACTTACCAACAGGGCTGGGGAGGAGGGAAGTAAATTGCACTGCTTTTGCACCTTATTCTAGACAGCTTAACATCAGAACTGGTATTGCTTTGCATTACTCTACTGGTTTCAATGGTTCTTCCTAATATTCCATCAAATCTCCTTCTCTCACTTTCTTCCCTAAATTAGTAATAAACAGCAGAGAACTGAAAATAGATTGCAGATGTGTGGCAAGATGTCAGTAACATGATATACGGAGACATCATTTGTCAACATTGCACAGAGATGCTTATCAGCCCTGTGAAAGAACCATTTGCAGAGACACCACTAGTAGCATCTTTTTGAACATTCCTAGCAAGACAGTACTAATGACACCAGAAGCAATATGAGCAAAGTTTATTCTTATATTCCTAAACTAGGAATTGGTTAAATTCTTTAAAGTGTCTGAGATGCTTCAGAGCCCACATTTCTCCAGGAATGAAGAGTCCAATGCTGAGATCTGTCAATAGCCACAGGTGTCCAAACAGGTGAGTCCCAAATCAGACAGAAGAGCCTGAGTTCTCATGCATCAAAATCCCTCACTTAAATTTCTGTCACAATAAATACCTGAAGATCTGTTTCTGACTATATCCAAAGCCACCAGAAATGTGGCCAGGCTGAGCAGCCGAGGTGCTTCATTCCAGCTGGCATGGAAAAAGCAAACACACCAGCACAGCCCAGAGAGCTGACAGGAGGGATCAGGCCGGCGGCTGCCAGAGCAGCCTGTTTCCTAGCCAGCAGATGGGTAATTAAGGCTCTCATTTAGGAAAGAGGATTCAAATTGGAATTTACCGAGTGAAAATCCTAAAACATATTAAACCCCACTGTTAGTGTGGCCCAACCGCTGCCCCTGAGCTGCAGACATTGCATGCTGTATGGGAAAAATTAGTATTGGCGGCCACAGAGAAAGGCATGTTTTCTATTCCCGTGTAGGGACAGCCTTGTTAAGAAGGAGGAGATCGAGGTCTCAGTCAGTGGACCAGTGAATATGTGCTACTGCTATATAAAGCTCCTGAGAATATCGCATCTATTTACGTCACCCCGTTTAGCCTGTAAATCTCACCCTAATGTAGATGTCTAAAACAGGCCAGATGAATCACACTCAAGAAATGCCTGTTTCTCTCCAACTGTAAAGAGAGCCTAGACTGCAAAGCTCAGCTCTAGATGCGAGCACTGAAGATGCCCAACTGAGATGGGTCCCATTGAGAGCCATACAGAGAGGGTAACTTAATTACCCAGCATTTATTCAGATGTCCAACTATTGCCCAGAAGAGTGGAAGATAAAGAGTCTGAGTAGCATCCCCATGCCAAGAGCTCACCCGAGGACACCAGAGTCAATGACTGTCTTTATCTTTTCTCTGGTGCTATGCCAAATATATCAGCAGTGCTTAGCAACTGAACAAGCATTAGTAGTACTGAGGAGCTCCAAAGCATATCAGCAAACACCAGTACTCCATCTGATAACTCGTAAGGCCCTGAACAATATTAATGATGTTGGAGCAGTAAAAGCAATAATCTGGATGTAAAGCAAAATCCGTTTCATAAAATCATACATCAGCTATGATGTCTCTAAAAATGGTGTCTGGCAGAAGTTGGCAACAGTCAAAATGGAAACACTGACTTATACTGCACACTATAACCAAAACTA